>NC_134462.1:59599639-59899639 GCF_047948215.1 Lycorma delicatula
CTCTGTGTCAATAGCAAGTAAAATAAAATATGATGTGGACACCGCATGACTTCTTTATACGCCTATTAAATTAAATATATTTTATATATATATATATATTTTTTTTTTCTGTTATTATTGAATTATTATTTATTATAAAAGATTTTTTACAATCAGAGGTTAAAAATTAGTAATAGATCAATATATTTAAATTAAAAAAAAAAAAATTAAAGTATTTATTTTTGTGTTATTTATTTTTGACGTACAGACGTCACATCGAAACTATTCAAAATGTATTCAGGAATGGTCAAAATAGATATTTCCGTTGAAATCTGAAAACTGAATATTTTCGCGATCACAATACTTCCTTTTCTTCGTACAAGGAAGTAAAAATATGAGCACATACATTAAATAAACAAATAAACCCACCCACCATCCATTCTTATTGGAAAGATGTCCCTATTTTTTACTTTTAAAATAATTTTTTTTTGCTGCTAAGACTCGGAGATTCACCGTCAGGTATTAGTTCAGAGGATGAGTGAGGCTGATATTTATAATAAAGTGTAGTCTAGTACAGTCTCAGGTCGACAATTTCTAAGATGTGTGGTTAATTGAAACTCAACCACCAAAGAACAACGGTATCCACGTTTTAGTATTCATTTTTAAAACTCGAAATCTGTAATCTGCAAAAAAATTTAATAATGTAAAAACGAATTATAAAGTATTTAATCAAGCAATGCTTGGAAAGTAGACTGAATCCTTGAAGTATTATACGTATCTACATGTTAAAAATACGTATAGAAATAAAATGTTTTTTTGAAAAATAGTGTAATCATAGAGATTTCATGTCTACCTCGGATTTCAGCTACTGTGATGTAGACTTAGAGGAAAACTTAAAGATTTATTCTTCACTTATTTGTGATTCATTACTATAAGTCAATATTATATTAAGTAATTTAACAAGTCGGCCTCCGTGGCGCAGGTGGTAGCGTCTCGGCCTTTCATCCGGAGGTTCCGGGTTCGAATCCCGGTCAGGTATGGCATTTATCACACGCTATAAAACATTCATCTCATCTTATGAAGCAATACCTAACGGTAGTCCCGGACTTCACTGGCCGAACTACATCGGAGTTTAATGTTAACACAGCATTTTTTCTCTCGGTACTAGGGCCTTCCCACACCTTTGATAAAAATCGTACAATTTATCTATTGTAGTGAATTACTTGTGACATTCATTAAAAATCTCCACTTCATATCCTATATTCTCTAGTAAGTGATGTAACACTGTCCAATGATTTACTAACCACTGAAGGATACATCCGATCTTAAAAAATAGGTATTTTTTTCCTCTTAGAAATATTGTGTAATGCGGATAAAATAGTACTAAAAACAAAACAAAACATAATAATACGTTCCTTTAATTAGATAAAAGATCATTTGAAATTATTATACTTCATTTTGGTAGAGTTAGATTCCAATAATAATTAGGTTTTATGCACTAAAATATTAAGTTTGGAGTCGAACATTATTTACCCGCTTTATATACCATTTAGTACCATGAGTTACTTGCTGGGTAAACACCCCACAGTCGAATTCATTCATAATTTCTCAATGAAGCATTAGAAGAAATTTTTAAATTAGTGATTTAATAAATTTGTATTCCGATTTCTTCTCAATCATATTTCTTGCGCAATGTAAAGGCAACAAAACTGACAAACGAATTGTTTTTTTCTTTTAAATAGTTTCTTTTGGAATCCATTATAAATTGTATTATAGTACTTCAAAAGTTAGGTATTTTGAATTCCGTATGTACAATTTAATTTTGTATAACATAGGGTACAAATCATCAGACTAAAAATCTTGAACTGTGTACCTTGTAAGGTAACAATATTAATTTTAATTGTAAGGAGGTAAATTTTGCAACCATATTACCCGAGAATGACAATTTTTTTTGATTGTGACAGCAAAGAATATCATCTTGTAAGGTTGTAGAAATATCAAAATATCATCTAAATGTATTCATCTTGTATAATACAATTAGTTTTTTTTGTTTAATTAATTATACTCGTAATGTAGTATATAATAATAAAAACTCTTAAGTTATAAATCAAATAATTATCCCGACTCTCTATAAAGTTTTACATTCTAAAATCACTTCATAAGTGAACAACAATAGTCTAAGATTAAAACATTAAAGCCCAGAATTTTAGTAAACGTAAAAATTATATTCTTTATAAAACAATCTTTAAAGTAATCTATATATATAAAAATGTTAAGTTCGTTTGTGTACGCTTCAAAAACTCAAAATGTTCTACACCGATTGAGCTCAAATTTTAGCACGATATATAACCCGCATCTAAGATTGTTTTCATCTATTTTTAATAAATCTGTCTACCTATTTTTAATTTGTACATTTTTAATTTGGAAATTTAAACAAAGGAAAACCAATCAGATCAATGCAAGATGGCCGCTGTCAAACACAACCACCAAATTTCTTTGAATTATATTTAACAGCTAAAACATCTGTATTTTATTAAAAAAAAAAACCCCAAAAACAAAAAGAAAAGCCACCAAGAAGGATGACTTACAGTAAATAAATTAAAACACCCAACTTTCTGATAGCCCAGATAGATTTAAGATTTTTTGCAAACAAAAAAAGTCGAAATAACCAAATACACAGAAAATAAAATCCCTACATAATGGCCAAAAAATCCTTTGTTAGGTTAAATATTCACTTTTGTCTGAATTTACAGAAGGCATTTACAACGAAGCATTAATAAATATTGAAGACAAGTGCTTAGCTATTGCAAATAAAGTTCTTAGTCAATTGGGAATGCCAGCACCCACCCGAGCTGCGATTGCTGTTTTGATGTGGATTTACGCCGTGAACAGACTTACAACATTGGTGATCTTCAGTCATATGTCCAATCAAACATTCACAAATTAACGCGTGAACAGAAAGGCATTTACGATCGCATAATGCAAATGATACATGACGGAGTTGGGGGGACCTTCTTCTTGGATGCGCCAGGAGGAACTGGGAAAACATTCCTCATTAGATTGATTCTAGCAGCGGTTCGATCAAAACGTGACATAGCCTTAGCTTTTGCTTCGTCTGAAATAGCAACGACAGTGTTACCAGATGGAAGGACTGCGCATTCAGCTCTGAAGTTGCCATTAAACATGCAAATCATCGAGACTCCCTCGTGCAATATTTCCAAAGCATTCTGTATGGGAAAAGTATTAAAAAAATGTAAACTCATTGTTTGGGATGAATGCACAATGGCATATAAAAAAATCGCTTAAAGCTCTTGATCGATCGTTACGAGATTTACGTGGAAACGTTCAACCATTCGGGACTGCTTTGATATTGCTCGCAGGAGATTTTAGGCAAACATTGCCTGTAATTTCTCGATCGGCACCAGCAGACGAAATAAATGCTTGCCTGAAATATTCAACACTGTGGCGACACGTACGTACATTGCAGTTGACTACGAATATGCGTGTCCAGTTGCAGAATGATCCATCAGCTGAGGTATTCTCACGACAGTTACTGGACATTGGAAAGAGACAGCTGCCAGCCGATGAGACGTCTAGACGAATATCATTTCCTGATAATTTTTGTAATTTAGTAACATCGAAAGAAGAACTGATCGAAAAAGTATTTCCTGATATTCAAATTAATCATAGAAATCACGATTGGCTCAGTGAACGAGCTACCCTTGCCGCAAAGAATAAAGATGTCTATCAACTTAATGTTATTCAATCCAGCATTCAAACTGAGGAAATTACATATAAGTCGATAGACACCATTGTGGAAGCAGATGAAGTAGTTAATTATCCAACGGAATTTTTAAACTCACTTGATCTGCCAGGGATGCCACCACACATATTAAAATTGAAAATAGGTGTGCCAAATATTAATTGATAATTGTTGCGGAATATTAATCAGCCAAAACTCTGCAACGGCACGCGACTTGCAGTTAAGAAATTGATGAATAACGTAGTGGAAGCAACGATTTTGACGGGGCCTTTCAAAGGTGAAGATGTCCTCATTCCTCGAATACCCATGATCCCGACCGATACACCATTTCAATTTAAAAGATTGCAATTCCCAATTCGCATTTGCAATCACAATCAATAAAGATCAAGGTCAATCTTTAGAATTGTGTGGTTTAGATTTAGATGCAGATTGCTTCTCACATGGACAACTGTATGTGCGTGTTCCCGAGTCGGCAAACCAGATAGCCTTTATATTTACGCAAACAGTGGAAAAACAAAAAAATGTTGTATATCCATAAGTATTGCAAAATTAACTTCTATGAAACGTATGCTTTGTTTTGTTTCTCATTTCTCCTCCATACAACCACAATGTGCCACAGCGAAACGTGGCGGGTACAGCTAGTTGTGTATATAATACTGCTATTCACAAGTCTTAAATTCGTCATTTTAAGCGATAATACATTCTTCTTAAGGCAATTATAAAAACATTTACTTTTTTCTTTTCGTTCCGACCACTATGCTTGTCGTTTACATAGTTTTGACTTCTTTTTCTTTTCCTAAAAGGTTTTCATTCTTTTGCTCTGCTGTTGCCGGACTTCTTCCGTTCATCTATTCAAGTTCTATTCACCTTTCTTTTTCTTTCTCTCTGGAAACTTAGATCCTCGAATCACTTTTCTAAATTTATCTTTGTTTCTATTTCTATAAATCGGTTGTTCTTTGTGGTACTGTTTATGGAAAAAATTAAATATTTGTTTTGTCAGTCATTGGTTGTTCATTTTGCATAAATGTACATAAAACTGTAATCTAATTTTCCAGATTAAGTTCTTTATTTTTTTCTGTATATTTGTTAATTTCTCTTTTGCTATTCAATTTTTAAAATCAATTTTCATATTTTGGTGCACAAATTTTTCATAAAACTCTTTTTTATACTGTTGCTACTTCTTTTTCTAAAAAAAAACACCGCAGAAATTCTGTCCCATACTGTGCTTCTCGTACGACTACAGTTGTATAGTGCATCAATTTGGAGTTATATAGTAGGGATTTTTTATTGTAAATGTTCGTGATATGATAGGCAGTTCCCATTTTTCGTACTTCTTCATCCCTTTTTTTCAATTTTATTCGATGTTATGATTTATCCCAAACATCTAAATTATTGAACTCTACATATTTCTTGCCGTCGGAAATTTTAAGGGTTTGAGTTCTGTTCTCTTTATGATTGGAAAAAAAAATTAGGTTTTTCACAAAAAATTTTAAGGCTTTTGAAATTTCTTGCACATTTGCTTAGTTTTTGAATTTTGATGTTAACCTCGTTTATATCTCTTGCAAAATTTGGAATATCGTCTGCGAAGGCCAGAATTTTTGTATTTATGAATTTAGTTTTAGTGCCTTATTTTATGTTTTCGTGTACGTTTAACTTTATAAGTTCATTTTCCCATTCTCTTATAACTTTTTAAAAACTAAAAACACTTTCTTTATAAGTATAAAAATAAAATAATTATACTATAATAAAAATTCTGTATTAAAAACTAATTTTTTTTCGGAATGGAAGAGTCTTCCATCAATGACAGTCGTTATTTTTTAATTTCCCATCGATAATGTAGTTCTCTTTTATTATAATAACTTAACGAAATTACTTTTTAATCCGTTATTCTCAAGGTTGTCTTAAAAGTTATAGAATAAATTAACTAACTGATCGGGAATTTTGTAGAATCACTTTCGTCATAGAGATCGAAGTGACAAAATAATGATATTACAGTTTGGTATTGTAATTTAAATTACTTACAAATTGATACTACTGAGTAAAAACTACACCATAAACATATAAAATATTTATAAAAGCAAGATTAATATTTTCAAATACCATTCCATTCTAATTAATATTTTTCCATTCTAATTAAAGAAAAATCGTTTTTCATTAAAATATCAATCGATAATTAACTTCATAGAAATATTTTAAAGATAAAAATACATGAATTAATTATAAAAGAATAAACATTAAAGAAATAGTCTACATAAAAAAAAAAAAAATAAAACATAAAACAATACATCATAAAAGTTGAAAAAGTTAAGCGGTGCCAACATTATATAATACATAAATAACGATTGAAAAACTTACCGACATATTCCGGAAATTGCCAGCTATATCCCGGAAGGAAAAAGAAATCAAGGTTGACATTTCTAACGATGAATCTGGGTTACATTCTATTTTATAATACATTATGTGAAACGAAGCAGAAGTTAAGAGGTGTATTGAATGGAATTTCTTGACAATACTGATCCTGTTTTTATAAGAACCATTAATATTTGCAGAAATAAATCTGGAACAGCCGAATTATAGAAACAAAGATTTTAAAAATGATAAAATTCTTTATACAACATTAAAATTGATAAAATATTATTTTCATGCATAAATATATGTGTATATATATATATATATATATATATATATATATATATATATATATAATATATATTATATAATACAGATTGGATTGAAATATCCCATTCTGAATTATTTCCTATTTTATTATCATAAAGCCAGAAATTTATGCCACAGTAGTATAAAAACTACACCAAAACGCTACAAAATTAAATCTTTTATTTTGTAATATATATATATATATATATATATATTGTTTTTAAATTTATTACAAACAAAACTATTAAGTTTGTGCTTTTGAATTTTGTTTAATAATACACTATAAACTATTTAATTACATTATTTGCTAATTAGCACTAAAAATCATTCTAAAGGAAGTACAAATAAATTGTAATTCATTTTTAAATTAATTTTTTTTATGATTGATTTATCATATAAGTTGAAAGCTTGTGCTTGGAAATATGAAATGGAAATTTTGTAGCGTGTGAAAAATTCCTTGCCTGACCGGGATTCGAACCCAGGACTTTTGGATGAAAGGCCGAAACGCTACCACTCTGTCGCCGAGTTAAATATTAAAAGTAAAATTTTTTTTAACTCATATTCTTTACAATGATTTTTTTAATCTGTGTGGGCTGAAAAATCAATGTGAAACATACTGAATAGAAGATAAATTATTATAATTTTTTTAAAGCTATGAAACTTTGTTATTTAATTTTAATTTAGTTCTGTAATATTGTTATTATTTACCTATTCATTTTTGTAGTTTGATACAGTTTTATTTCTGACTGTACCAGTAGGATTGGATACAAGTATAACGGTACATGTTTGTCGGATAATATGTTTGCTTGTACATTTGCGCTATTTCGTCAGTTATCATGAAGTTGTAATTAAAACACCTTTTATTCATTGGAACTAGTGAAATCAGCACATAAAAATATGAAATCGGAAAATCATACTGGCTACGTAATAAATAAGCGTTAAAACTGACAGATCAACATTTTATGAAATATGTTCCAACATAATCCTGTATAAAAATAAATCCCTTTCGCCGGAAGGCGGAGGTAGATTTCACCGGTGCTAAGTAGGGGACAAAAAAGATTTCCACCTTTAAGTAAAACTTCAAATTTACTCAACGACAATGGTTACATGTGAAAAAAAGTTTCACATGTTTAGCATACGACAAGCTCCATCTTAAGACTCCAGCAACATTTCTGTCATTCCTTGCCGTAAGGGTTGGTCATATCAAAAATTGTTTCAGACAAAAGTTTTAGGTAATGTTTATAAAATTAACCCCCACTTTAAACCTATTCGATACTGATTCTATAAAGGGAGGAACGAGATATCTTTTGTCTTCGAAACACCATTTTTTCATTCCCCTGGGCCAATGATTGGTGAAATAAAAAAAATTTACTTAAATAAGTTTTAGGCTCTTAGCCAAATAATAGTAGGAACGTTATAAGAATTCGATATTTTAGGTAATAAGAAAGTTATAGCGATATTTTGTTTTTTCAAAAAAGACCCCCATTTCAACCCCCATGATCCGATTTTCCCCATTAACGAACTCGACCGAGATTTTGGGTCGTCGTTATATTTTATGTATCAATTTTAATGTGATTGGCGAAAAATTACGGCAGTTATCGTGTCCACAAGAAAGTGAAATATATGTATATATAAACTTTTGAACTGACGGTAGTTTTGGGGTCTGGGGGATATGAAACGCGAATAAATGTCGCATTTTTGCGGATGTCGAATCATAGTATCCATTACAATAGGTAGATTTCTTATGAAATCAACCTAATAGTAGAAATAATTACTTCAGTGAATTGAAGAAAAAAAAATTAATGAAAATTGTTAATGAGGTAACAATGATTTGGCGGTTACCTTCATCTTAGATTGATCTTTCATCATCCTCTTGGATATTAATATTCTACCACAACGTTAGAATGTGATGGCATTAGACAATAAATCATAGTCCTTTCCAGAGTTTTTTCAAAGTCATCATCGACTTCGCTGAGATTTTTCATATAGTACTCTTTCATCTGGCTGGTGAGAAAAGAGTGTATAAATGCTGTGAAATTTCTGCTATCTAAAGGGTCCATCAATAAAAATACGATAATATAATTTTTTGAATCTTAATCACTCAGCTTGGAACGTTAATTAAACTTTAACCATTAAGTTTTTACAGGTTATTACTTGTCGATGTATATTAAATGCTATGTTTAAATGAATTACTTTTTGACAGAGTGATTAACGAAGAATGTAACAGAGTTTCAGGACATTTTCTAATAGTGAGAGTAAAAAAGGAAGTATAAAATTAGGTTAAGAAACGCTTTGTTAGCGAGCGTCGGCTGACGAGAAAGATTTCGCCCTGATTTCTTTGTCTTTGGTAAAATTAAACCAGATAATAACTCTTGGGATCAAAATTAAATTTTGGTTTTGTATGAAATCTGACCTGAAAAAAATTGAAAAAAAAAAGATCCCAGGACTATATTTTTAGTAGCTTTTGAGAAATTTGGGGTAAAAGAGAAATGATTGGGGTCGAAAACCAAACTATTTTATGTTTGGCGCAAAATATCTTCGTTAAATGTGTAATAAAAACTTAAAAGTTTAAATAAAACTTACGGGAAATTTGATGTGTAAAATACTATGAGTAACCAATAAAAATGCTATGAAATCCACAAAGATTAATTGTAATTTTCTTGGGTCGAGCTCTTATTGCAATTTCTGGGATGAAATTTAATGGATCTATAGTTAAATGTGGATTTAAGTTGTTAATTCATAAATTATTAAGATTACTGTTATTCCTATAATATTTCTTTTCATTTCTTTGGATCAAGAAATTTAAACATGCTACCTCATTGAAAATAATTTAGAAAAATAATTTTATTCTCATATTAATATCTTATAACTGTTATTAATAATATTTTAATAAATAAGGTATAACAAATTACGTATTTTACTTAAAAAAACTACTAAACACCTATGAATTTGTAAAAAGCCGTGGAAAAACTTAAAAAAAAAGTATTAACTATTTTTTAATACAGTAAATTCCCTATTCAGTTAAGAAAATCCTTCATAAAAATCATAAAGACAATATAAAATTATGTCAATATTGAAATTATAATGATATTAAAAGTTAGAAGATGAGTAAGTGACTTATCTTGTATAAAACCTATCGATGATTAATGTCCATACTGACGAACACTTTTCCTAAGATGATTTTGGGTTTTACGAAAAATTAAGGGTGGGAGGACGGTTTGCTAGAAGTTAATAATTTCTATCATTTATTAATTTTAATGTCAGTACGGCTGTGTTTTCTATCACACTATTTTATCTATGAGATAAATATAAACATTGCTTATTCTGATTTAGTTATTACCTTTTATTTAATTAATTTTTTTAGTATAGTTATGGATATTTAGCTGCTTCCGAATGAAAAGTTTCTTACAAAGTTTTATCAAGTAGTATCATTTTAACAGATTAACGTAGTTATTTATTTGATTTTAAAACATATGATCAGTGTATTCGTTTGATATTCTGAATATCTCTAAAAACCTAATTCAGTTTCTTGATTGGGGAACACGTAGGTAGATACGTCCATTCTTAGTACAGTAAGTATACCCGCAGCTGACCTGGTATACCAGTAAGCCACGGGTATTTCCAAATTAGAATGTGTTGTTAATTAGACCCATCAACTAAACGGAGGACATGGACAGAATAAGGAACAGTTTTCATTAAAATATGACTGGTTCGGCAGGACATTGTTATCAACCTATCGCAGGGAAGTTTAATCATCTTAGATATTTGAAAAAATATAGTTTTTAAATATGTATTTCAACCCGCACAGTATGATAAAGTTGACCATATTTCACTGCAAATCTTAATACCACATAATTTTAATAATGCCATAGATTAGTTACGTAATTTAGTAATGATTACTGCCATGGAAATCCTATTTTTTAAGAAAGATTCCAGTGTATAAAATTAATAAGCGATTTCAAAATTTTTTATATGTTTAATATGTTTTAATTTATATGTTTTTAATATGTTTTTTTTAAATTACGTAACTAATCTATGGCATTATTAAAATTATGTGGTATTAAGATTTGCAGTGAAATATGGTCAACTTTATCATACTGTGCGGGTTGAAATACATATTTAAAAACTATATTTTTTCAAATATCTAAGATGATTAAACTTCCCTGCGATAGGTTGATAACAATGTCCTGCCGAACCAGTCATATTTTAATGAAAACTGTTCCTTATTCTGTCCATGTCCTCCGTTTAGTTGATGGGTCTAATTAACAACACATTCTAATTTGGAAATACCCGTGGCTTACTGGTATACCAGGTCAGCTGCGGGTATACTTACTGTACTAAGAATGGACGTATCTACCTACGTGTTCCCCAATCAAGAAACTGAATTAGGTTTTTAGAGATATTCAGAATATCAAACGAATACACTGATCATATGTTTTAAAATCAAATAAATAACTACGTTAATCTGTTAAAATGATACTACTTGATAAAACTTTGTAAGAAACTTTTCATTCGGAAGCAGCTAAATATCCATAACTATACTAAAAAAATTAATTAAATAAAAGGTAATAACTAAATCAGAATAAGCAATGTTTATATTTATCTCATAGATAAAATAGTGTGATAGAAAACACAGCCGTACTGACATTAAAATTAATAAATGATAGAAATTATTAACTTCTAGCAAACCGTCCTCCCACCCTTAATTTTTCGTAAAACCCAAAATCATCTTAGGAAAAGTGTTCGTCAGTATGGACATTAATCATCGATAGGTTTTATACAAGATAAGTCACTTACTCATCTTCTAACTTTTAATATCATTATAATTTCAATATTGACATAATTTTATATTGTCTTTATGATTTTTATGAAGGATTTTCTTAACTGAATAGGGAATTTACTGTATTAAAAAATAGTTAATACTTTTTTTTTAAGTTTTTCCACGGCTTTTTACAAATTCATAGGTGTTTAGTAGTTTTTTTAAGTAAAATACGTAATTTGTTATACCTTATTTATTAAAATATTATTAATAACAGTTATAAGATATTAATATGAGAATAAAATTATTTTTCTAAATTATTTTCAATGAGGTAGCATGTTTAAATTTCTTGATCCAAAGAAATGAAAAGAAATATTATAGGAATAACAGTAATCTTAATAATTTATGAATTAACAACTTAAATCCACATTTAACTATAGATCCATTAAATTTCATCCCAGAAATTGCAATAAGAGCTCGACCCAAGAAAATTACAATTAATCTTTGTGGATTTCATAGCATTTTTATTGGTTACTCATAGTATTTTACACATCAAATTTCCCGTAAGTTTTATTTAAACTTTTAAGTTTTTATTACACATTTAACGAAGATATTTTGCGCCAAACATAAAATAGTTTGGTTTTCGACCCCAATCATTTCTCTTTTACCCCAAATTTCTCAAAAGCTACTAAAAATATAGTCCTGGGATCTTTTTTTTTTCAATTTTTTTCAGGTCAGATTTCATACAAAACCAAAATTTAATTTTGATCCCAAGAGTTATTATCTGGTTTAATTTTACCAAAGACAAAGAAATCAGGGCGAAATCTTTCTCGTCAGCCGACGCTCGCTAACAAAGCGTTTCTTAACCTAATTTTATACTTCCTTTTTTACTCTCACTATTAGAAAATGTCCTGAAACTCTGTTACATTCTTCGTTAATCACTCTGTCAAAAAGTAATTCATTTAAACATAGCATTTAATATACATCGACAAGTAATAACCTGTAAAAACTTAATGGTTAAAGTTTAATTAACGTTCCAAGCTGAGTGATTAAGATTCAAAAAATTATATTATCGTATTTTTATTGATGGACCCTTTAGATAGCAGAAATTTCACAGCATTTATACACTCTTTTCTCACCAGCCAGATGAAAGAGTACTATATGAAAAATCTCAGCGAAGTCGATGATGACTTTGAAAAAACTCTGGAAAGGACTATGATTTATTGTCTAATGCCATCACATTCTAACGTTGTGGTAGAATATTAATATCCAAGAGGATGATGAAAGATCAATCTAAGATGAAGGTAACCGCCAAATCATTGTTACCTCATTAACAATTTTCATTAATTTTTTTTTCTTCAATTCACTGAAGTAATTATTTCTACTATTAGGTTGATTTCATAAGAAATCTACCTATTGTAATGGATACTATGATTCGACATCCGCAAAAATGCGACATTTATTCGCGTTTCATATCCCCCAGACCCCAAAACTACCGTCAGTTCAAAAGTTTATATATACATATATTTCACTTTCTTGTGGACACGATAACTGCCGTAATTTTTCGCCAATCACATTAAAATTGATACATAAAATATAACGACGACCCAAAATCTCGGTCGAGTTCGTTAATGGGGAAAATCGGATCATGGGGGTTGAAATGGGGGTCTTTTTTGAAAAAACAAAATATCGCTATAACTTTCTTATTACCTAAAATATCGAATTCTTATAACGTTCCTACTATTATTTGGCTAAGAGCCTAAAACTTATTTAAGTAAATTTTTTTTATTTCACCAATCATTGGCCCAGGGGAATGAAAAAATGGTGTTTCGAAGACAAAAGATATCTCGTTCCTCCCTTTATAGAATCAGTATCGAATAGGTTTAAAGTGGGGGTTAATTTTATAAACATTACCTAAAACTTTTGTCTGAAACAATTTTTGATATGACCAACCCTTACGGCAAGGAATGACAGAAATGTTGCTGGAGTCTTAAGATGGAGCTTGTCGTATGCTAAACATGTGAAACTTTTTTTCACATGTAACCATTGTCGTTGAGTAAATTTGAAGTTTTACTTAAAGGTGGAAATCTTTTTTGTCCCCTACTTAGCACCGGTGAAATCTACCTCCGCCTTCCGGCGAAAGGGATTTATTTTTATACAGGATTATGTTGGAACATATTTCATAAAATGTTGATCTGTCAGTTTTAACGCTTATTTATTACGTAGCCAGTATGATTTTCCGATTTCATATTTTTATGTGCTGATTTCACTAGTTCCAATGAATAAAAGGTGTTTTAATTACAACTTCATGATAACTGACGAAATAGCGCAAATGTACAAGCAAACATATTATCCGACAAACATGTACCGTTATACTTGTATCCAATCCTACTGGTACAGTCAGAAATAAAACTGTATCAAACTACAAAAATGAATAGGTAAATAATAACAATATTACAGAACTAAATTAAAATTAAATAACAAAGTTTCATAGCTTTAAAAAAATTATAATAATTTATCTTCTATTCAGTATGTTTCACATTGATTTTTCAGCCCACACAGATTAAAAAAATCATTGTAAAGAATATGAGTTAAAAAAAATTTTACTTTTAATATTTAACTCGGCGACAGAGTGGTAGCGTTTCGGCCTTTCATCCAAAAGTCCTGGGTTCGAATCCCGGTCAGGCAAGGAATTTTTCACACGCTACAAAATTTCCATTTCATATTTCCAAGCACAAGCTTTCAACTTATATGATAAATCAATCATAAAAAAAATTAATTTAAAAATGAATTACAATTTATTTGTACTTCCTTTAGAATGATTTTTAGTGCTAATTAGCAAATAATGTAATTAAATAGTTTATAGTGTATTATTAAACAAAATTCAAAAGCACAAACTTAATAGTTTTGTTTGTAATAAATTTAAAAACAATATATATATATATATATATATATATTACAAAATAAAAGATTTAATTTTGTAGCGTTTTGGTGTAGTTTTTATACTACTGTGGCATAAATTTCTGGCTTTATGATAATAAAATAGGAAATAATTCAGAATGGGATATTTCAATCCAATCTGTATTATTAACCCATCATACTTAATTTAATGCGATAGTAATAAATAGATTTTTGTGACCACTATATTATTCCACCTAATTTGTTCTAAACGTTATGAAGAAATTATGTATTCATAAGGAGGGTCTACAGTTTTACAAGAGCAGAACCTTTAGAGAGGCGAGGCTTTTACTATTTATATCCGTAACTGGGAAATAAATTTTCATGATGAATGGAAATTAAAGAGCTAATGTCAAGAAAATTTCTCTTACGTGTGTACAGCAGCAATGCTTGTAAGTGACAATATCATAATTAAATATTTATTCTAATATTAATTTTCCCTGTGAATATCACAGTCACATCTAAAAAGACTGCATCTGGACTTTCGGTCACTAGGATCGCTTGTCAGCATCAATATAGCTCCAATTATAGAAGGCTGGTTTCCTGGGTAACCAGTTCTATAGAAGACTCAATATAAAATTGAAAATATCGTAATTCCGAAAAAAATATTTTTCTGTTTTATTACAGTAAAAGCTTAATAAAATAAAAAAATTACTATTAGAATTTTATTGAATTTAAATTAAAACATTTGTTTAGTTCAATTTATTTATTTATTTTTTGTTGTATTTATGGCAGTCGTGATTTTTTAGTTCTTATTAATATTTAATACTTTTTAGTGATCATGGAGAAAAATTTACGATTCGAAAACTTATGTTTATAACGTATTTAACGTACTGAGCCAAATGAGGAAACTGCAAACATTTCAATTTATTTAATATGAAAGTTTTTTATTTGTAGGACTGAAAACAGTTTGTTTAATTAATGAAACATTTTTTTCACCTTTCATAATAACCTCTAGCAACATTAATCCAACTCTTATCTAATTCTAATTATTTTGAGATTTTTTATTTTTACTAAACTTTTACTGTAATAAAACACAACCATATGTTTATATATTTATCAAAATTGTCAATTTTATATTATGTCTTCTAAACAACTGGTTACCCAGGAAATAAATATTGTTTTTCGTTTGAAACGCAACGTTGATGTTGACAAGTGATCGGAAATCCCTAATGAGTGTTTCTGGATTAGTGAGTATGATATTCATTAGAAGAAATTAATATTTAAGTATGATATTTTCACTTATTCCGTCTCTTAATAAGCTTATTTATTCCGCTGCAAAGAAATCTTTGTATTGATGGGAGAGACAATTTAGCGTATTTTTTTTGACGTCGGCATTACCATTAAATTTTTTTCCAAGTAAGGCTTCCTTAACTGGACCAACAAACAAGTAGAAATCCGATGGGACGAAGTCAGGGTTGAAGTAGTACTTCCTGATGCAATTTACTTTTAGAGTTACTTGGTGTTTAGAGTTACTGAGCTGTGCCGGCTGATTTGCCGATAAGCTTATCACCGTAGTATGCTCCGTGTATACTTTGCTATACTTTTAAATTTTCAACAAAAATCAAGGCCTTTTGCATCCCAAACGATTGTTATAATGATTTCTCCTGTCGATGGTCGGGTTCGAAAGTTTTTTTGACAGATGAATTCGTGTTCTTCTACTCCACGTTCTGTATTTTGGATTCCGGTTCATAATGGTAAATCTAAGTCTTTCCTGACATTAGAATACTGTGCAAAACAGCATCCCCTTCCTGCTGATACTGTTGTTTTAAGTTTGTACACATGAGGAAGGCTTGTATCTTCGTCTCCGACGGTCTTCTTGGATGAGAGACTATGCGAGTTTCAAACGCTGGACTTAAAACTTTGATCAGAAGTCCAGAATGGTGGTCGTCAATCAGTGAAGTTCAATCGTCTTTAAATCTTTGTACCAGTTGTTAAAAATATTTCTGCGGTACTTAGAACTTTGTCCGTATTTTTTTTGGTCATATGAGAGTTAATTCTAATCAGTTTTTCATATTCGGAAAGCAAAAATCGGATCACCACACGCTGTTCAACTAATAAGCAAATTTCTAGAAGACTCGTCATCGTAAAAAGAGACGATGTCTTAAACAAAACAATTTTACTTAAACAGCTGATCAAAGATTATCACAGGGTTAAAAATTGTCAAATTTACACTATAGAACCCGTAGGATCTGAGTCGGTAGCATGATTCATTTTATTCTGGGGTTCATCAGATATAATTATCATCAGGTTTACCAATGATAACCCACCACCAACCTTCCAAATCAGCTGATTTGGAAGTGGCGAGTTCCAGCGTCAAGTCCTAGTAAGGTCAGTTATTTTTACACGGATTTGAATACTAGATTGTGGATACCGGTGTTCTTTGGTGGTTGGGTTTCAATTAACCACACATCTTAGAATTGTTACAAGACTACACTTCATTTACACTCATACAGATCATCCTCATTCATCCTCTGAAGTATTATCTGAACGGTAGTTACCGGAGGCTAAACAGTAAAAAGAAAGTATAAACGTTTACCAATGATAAACCTCACTCTTCAATATGGTGATATTTTATTACCATACTGCTCATCAGGTTTACTTCTTCTGGACTGAACAGATCGGTTTATGATTAGGGACACAATTCAGTTAATTAATCTAAATGAAAAGGCGATTTAAGGAGATGATTTCTGCTGCTGGAGATGTTTGAAAGTATTCAAGAATAGCAATCCGGTTGGCAGTAAAGAAGTTGAATGTGCGTTATAATAATTTTTTTATTGTATTTCGTATTATTATTATCGGAATATGTTGTGGATCGAATAATTAAATTAATTTTTTCCATTTTTATTTTATACAAATTAAGCGTAAATTTTACCGTTATAATGTGTTTGGGAATCCACCAAAATTCTGATTTTGTTAAAAACCCAATAACTATTTACAACATCATTCAATTAGTACGAATTTTTAATTTCCGACATATGTAATCTTTTCAATTATGCCTACCTTGTTTATTTATAGAAAATAAATTAATTTTTTTTTTTTTTTTTTTTTTTTTAATGATGTATTATCTAAACAATGCCTGTAGAAATTCATTCGACCGAAATATTTCTGGTATGCGACTTTTTTCATGCCAGTCCAGAAGTCCAGATAGAATATTTTGATAATTATTATTAATTTACTACAAATTACAACTAAAAATAAAAGTGATGAAGTTTTTTTTTAAATAAAATTGGAATTTTAAAAAATGTTTTTTAATAACTAACATTTTTAATTATTATATATAATTTAAACGTCTACTGAACAAAAATGATAAGCTAAGATTACAGTATACTTAGACAATTTAAGATAATTTTTTAAAAAAATTTTTCATAGTCCCTATCTCCTCTGTAAAATAAACATACATAGCAACGTAGAATCTCTTTACCAGTGGAAAACTGACAGAACGATCTCTACATTATATAATGATAGAGTGGCAGATATACATTACGTTAACTTATTGTAATAGATCATTGATTCCCAAAGTGGTCCAGGTGGACCCCCAGCGGTCC
Source organism: Lycorma delicatula (assembly GCF_047948215.1). Taxonomy (NCBI): domain Eukaryota; kingdom Metazoa; phylum Arthropoda; class Insecta; order Hemiptera; family Fulgoridae; genus Lycorma; species Lycorma delicatula. The sequence continues at coordinate 59,617,305 of NC_134462.1, forward strand.
ACGGGAGACTCGACGGGGGTCTACGTTGGCGTTACAAAAAAATGGGGGTTCACAATTCGTAAGCGGGGGTCCCCGAAAATTTTCTTGGAAAATTGAAATTTATGAAGCAAAATATTATTCGGCGCGTATTTTCCCAGTTTTCAAACTTGTCACAGGTAGAATGCCTTGATGAGGATATTCAGACATACGTTCAGCATTTAATTGCCCTGCGTGATGACTTCAAAATCAGATTTGAAGATATTCTGACGATGGAAATACCACCATGGATCATAAATCCATTTGATGAAACGGAAGTGGAGAATGTGATGTTACAAGAGGAGCTACTCGAGCTTAGCACTAATGAGGAACTGAAGGTGAAATTTAAAAGAGGGTATCAAACATTTTGGCTGCAGGCAGTAATACCAGAAAAATATCCTGGACTGTGGGGAATTGCGAGAAAGCTTTTGATAGCGTTTCCCTCGTCATATCTTTTCGAAAAAAGTTTTAGTGTCGTTACAAACCTTTTATAAAAAAAAGGAGCAGATTCAATATCACAGAACGGGGAGATTTGCGCTTATTCCTAACAAAACTGAATCCAAATATTGATAATTTGCTGTCAATCCATCAAGTACATCCCTCCCATTAAAATTGTAACTATTTTGTGATTGTCATTGTAGAAGTTACATTACGTTATTAATTTTAATTATATTACTACAATTATATTATATTACATTGCAATGTGATAACAATAATAATTAATAGTGTAATGATTAGATATTTGAATAAATGCAACACAAAAAAATATACTATTTTTCTTTTGCTTTTTACCACTCTGAATGGGAAGTTTTCTAAATAAAATAAGTGAGAATTGATTGCTTTCTTGTGCTTTGAGTAGATGTCAAAAATGTAAAGTTGGATGGAAGCATTTTTTTTGATTGGCCAACTTTACTTTTTTGACATCCACTCACAGCACAGTCAATCAAAAATTAACAAATCAATTCTCTTTTTTTTTTTCGGAAGCTGTTAGTTCGTTTAACTCAGCCGTAACGCAAATTTTCATAGTTAGATCTAATCTTCACATTTTTCGTCGACTGGAAATATGGTAGAAATGTAGCTGCAGGGGGTCTACCGGAACCAGCAAAATTTTGAAAGTGGTCTATGATAAAGATAAGTTTGGGAACCTCTGGAATAGATGAATAGGATATTAATAAAGTTAATAAAATATTTCATTAATTGACATTCCTTTGTATATGTAACAACTTATATGTTCATTTTAACTATTATAATATGTACTCATTAAATTATTATTTTTTATTTATATTTATTTATATATATATTTTTTTTTTCTATATTACTATTATAGATGTATGAATAACCTATTAATATGACAAAAAATACTTATTTAATTAAAATGAAAGAATTTATTAAGGCTAATGTAATACAATAAAAAAAAATTATTTATTACATTATAAATGTAATTAGTTAAATTAATCATTGCTCTGTTTATTAGTGCGTGCATTTTAACTTAAAATATAAAAATTTGACGTAAAATATAAGCGAATGAATGAATTTTTATATTTTTAACGTATTATAAAACTTCTTTACGTATGTATTTATAATAAAACAAAAAACTAAATAAAAAATTAATATGAATTTTATTAAAAACTGCTGATGTGTGGTTATGCTCAAAAGGCGATATGGAATTTTAAGACTTCTTATCTGAGCTGTATAAAAATTTTATAAATGAACTCCTACACTAATTAATTATCCGAGGCAAACATTTTAGATAGAAAATACATAAATAACAAATTTTTAATTAAATTTTTTCATAAAATTGGTATAAAAGAATAAGTTTAAATTCATTATATTAAATTCAATTTCCACTCACGCCGGCTTCCATGGCGCGAGCGGTAGCGTCTCGGCAATTCATCCGTAGGTTCGAGTCTCGGTCAGGCATGGCATTTTTCATATGCAATATTTCCATACTCCACGCACAAGTTTCAAGGTTATATGGCGATTTCATAAAAAAAATATTAAAAAAAAATAATAATAATAATAAGATATTATATTTAAAATTTTTATATATAATGATTGACATTTTGTCTCTGAATTAAGTTAATTTAATGATAACTTCACGTTTGTTAAAAAATTGAAGAACATAGTAATGTAGAAAAAGTCTTGGTTGATAATTTTCTAAGAACAGACCAAAGGATTTTAACAAAATATATATCCATTTTTAAAAGTATTTATTATCGGAAGAATGCTGCTACCTCTGATTAAAAAAAAATATATTTTTTTTTTAAATTGGAAGAAATACTGATAGAAAGCTTAAAAAACATATTTTTGTTTAAAAGTGATTAGAAGAGTTGCACTATATTTGGCCATTACATAATATACAGAATCCTCAGATCGGTCCATGAATGCCTTCCCTGTAAACTAAGTCACAGTAAAGATACAGTAAGCTTAAAAGTCCTGAATTCTACGAATGAATGTTCCGACCTGAGATCATAGGACTCAAAATGGGGATAAAGAGATATAAAAGGAAAATTATTGAGTGTTGGGAATGTACGTTCACTTAGAGGAAATTACAGAACTATACGAAGGAGCGAGTTATGGAATAAAGGAAAATTTTTGCCCGGTTGATTGCAGCAAAATAAGAATTTTATGTTTATTAGTTTACAATATGCGTTATAACAGAAAAAAAATTTTCTTCAAAAAATAAAAAGCTATTTGATTATAGGGGTTACATAATATACAAATATCAATAACCTTATTAAACATTTTTTTCGGCCATCATCTATTTTTTTTTTTTTTTTACACTCCCAAAGTAACTGGTCCTTGTCGTTTAACCTTGACACAGATACTTCGGAGAGCCGTGGCGGTCGTTTACCCCCCCCCCCTCCCCCCGCCTGGCCACCGCACCACAACAAACCTAGCTGGCTAGCCATCATTCCAGGTGTCACATCGGGATCTCGATACCCTCATCAAAGCATGTCTGTCTCCCCTTCTGGATGACCAACGTACTTCTCCGCTAAGTCCCATCATCTAACTAGAAACCAGCTGTTTAACTCCGCATTTATCTGAGGAGTCCATAAACCAGAGTCCTAATTTGAGGTAATGATAAATAACGCTGTACGGTTTGATAGCATAATTACTTGAAAATTAGTTTCTAGACCAGGTATATCGGGTTAAATTGTCCACAATGGAATTTTTTAAACTATCATTTCATCTTCCTTGTTAAAACGTGTCTTTATTAAGCTGAGATTTCCTTCTAAATAGTGTAATTATATTGAAAAATATTTTTAAATAATAATTTCTTTTGCCGCAGAATTTACAATCGGTTCCAGTTTACCGGAAGGACAAATAAATTGGAATACAAAAAAAAACGATGTGGACACCACATGATTTCCTTGTACGCCTATAAATCAATATATTTAAATTGAAAAAAAGTTTTAAAAAAAATGGAGATGAAGTCGGATTTGAACCGATGGGCCTTCCTCTTGTAAGATCCAAATATTTCATTAATTAAAATTTAATTTGGCTATAACTCGGGAACCAATGAAAATAAGTACCACTTATCTTGTATCATATATCGTTGAAAAGCTCTCAATGAGAGCTTATTACTGCAGTTAAGAAAAAGTCCAAAAACTAAATTTTTGGATACTTGTTTAACGACTAATCGTTTTTCAGTTATGCGAGAAACAAACGCACAACGTACGTACAGTCGTCCCGCCAAAACTAGTCAAAATGGATCCAGGGATGATCAAAATGAATATTTCCGTTCAAATCGAAAACCGAAAACCACGGCACTGCTGTTATATTTATCAATCGTTTTTCCTGGAGTCACTGTACGACTTCAATGTTTCTCACTTGTCCTACTCCTCAGTTGGATTTCGTAGGGCAAATCGGTTTCAAGATCACTGAGTTCAGCAATTGCTAGGTAGGGAATAATAGTTGCAACCACCAGCCTAACAACCAGTTCATCTCCCTGAATTTAATGTTTTGCTGCGTCCTTCCCTCTCTGACATGAATCCTTCACGTCAGACTGCAATCCAGATGCAGGTTCTATGTATCGCACGCTTTTCTTTTCTGTTTAGCTACCGGAACCACCGTAAGGTATTACTTCAGAACATGAGTGAGGATGATATTTATGAATGTAAATGAAGTGTAATTTTGTACAGTCTCAGGTCGACCATTCCTAAAATTGTAATTAATTGAACCCCAACCACCAAAGACACCGGTATCCACGCTCTAGAATTAAAATCAGTATAAAAGTAACTGCCTTTACTAGGAATTGAACTTTAGAACTCTCGACTTCGAAATCATCTGATTTGGGAAGACTTCACCACTAGACCAAGCCGGTGGGTTCCACTAGACCAACCTGAGTAGCTACCGCACGCTTTCAGCAGGCGGAATGAAAACGACAGTAAGTTGAAATCGCGGGCAGTTACCCCCCCCCCCACCCCGGCCGTTAACACTAACATAACATGCGTATACTTAGCCGGCTTAACCTTATCTTACATTTAGTTAGCCATTCAGTAATTAGATCCAGTACAGTTTGCAGTTTAGTAGAAGCTACGATATGGTCAGCATTCACAGCCAGCATCGCCGTGTCACTCATTTTGAAAAATAAAAAATCTTGAATACGGGTTTTTATGTCTTCTTGAAGAAATCATTTCTTAAATTATTTTCGTACATAAAGATTTTCATATTAGTGAAAATATTGGGCTATTAAGTTCAAATCATGACTTTTAGATTCTGCAGAATTTTATTAAGAACTTATTTAACCAACAAGAATCAGCTCGATAATATTTTTTTACAGAATTTTTTCTATAAACGATTTTTAAGGTCCATAAATTATATAAATCAATTCCAAAAAAAAATTATGATTGACATATTTTAAAAACCGATATTCATCTTCACCTGCATCAAATACCTTGTCATTTCGCATCATTGTTAAAAAGCGTTTTAAATAAATTGATATACGAGATGTGTAAATAAAGTAATGAGACTAGTTTTTTTTTGTCAGCCGAAGTGGCAACAATTTGAAGTTACTAGGAAGAAATGGTTATATGAACAGTTGATTTATATCAGATATTAATATTTTCAGTCTATTGTTGCCATGTGAGACTTAAACAAACTTCTCGTGAAACGAGTTTTTGGTGTGTGTTACAAAAATGAGTGATATTAATTATGAGCAACGTTGTGCAATCAGGGTTTGTGGTAAACTCTATGAGAATGCTACCGAAACTATTTCGAAACTGAAAAGGGCAAATGAAGATGACGTTGTGTCACGAGCCCAAGTTTTTAGGTGGGTTTATAGCATTTTCAGACGGCCGGGGATCAGTTGCGGAAAATACACGCTTTGGAAAACCTTAACGTCAAAAACTCACGACAAGGTTGAGTCAGAGACTTAATACGGTACGACCTGCGATTAACCGTCTGAATGTTGCAGAAGAATTGAAATTCAACCATAACACAGTTCATCAAATTTTGAAAAACAAAATGGACATGAAAATGTTTGTGCAAAAAACTGTTGAACAGAAAAACAAAGGGTGGAAGTGTGCCGCGGTCTTCTACGACGAATTGAAACTGATGCTGATTTTCTAAAAACATTTTTTGCTGGTGATGAATCTTGAATATTTGAGTACAACCCAGGAACAAAACGCCAGAGTAAGGAGTGCCACACTAAACTCACCACGTTCCAAAAAAGCAAAAATGAACAAATCAAAAAAAAACTACGTTAATTTGTTTCTTCGATGGTAATTGCATTGTCCGTAAGTAGATTTGTCCTGCAGGACAGACTGAAAATCAATATTCTTACCGAGAAATTCTTGAACGGCTATGGAAAAGAGTTTCCCTCGTGAGAGCAAGCATCAAAGTCAAGTAGATACTGCATCATGACAATGTAGCTTGTTACATTGTACTCAACTAATGAGTTTTTGGCAAAGAAAAACAGTCATGTAGCTCTTCAACCATTTTATTCACCTGACTAGAGTCCGTGCAACTTTTTCCTGTTCCCAACTTTTAAAAAACACCTCAAAGACACCATTTTGGAACAGAAGAAAACATAACAAAAATGTAACCGACCATCTGAGGATATTCCGGTTTCTGAGTTCCAACAGTGCTATGAAGATTGAGAAGACCGTTTGAAGCGTTGCGTATTTTCCTAAGGAAACAATTTCGAAGGTTATAGAGTCCATATATAACTGGATTGTTAATAAAATTTTTTTCTGAACCAGTCTCATTACTTTATTTACAACCTCGTATATCCAAACATAGGTACTGTAGGGAACGAATTTTTAATAATGTACTAATAACAAAAATAATAAAAAAGATAATACAATTTTTTATTAAAATAATCCTAAAAAAGAATACCTCAAATGAATCATATTACTTTTAGTCAACAGACGGTTAGAGGAGGAGTAGCAATTATCTTAATAATTAAATTTCTTAGATAAATTTTATGTCGCGCTGACCGGGAATGTCTTAATTATAATGCCCAGTTTTTATCATTCAGTAAAGCTTTCTCTTATCAACACGCAGAACAGATTTTTAAAAGCACTTGAATCGAATCGAATTTCTTTTAAATTACTATAATTAAAGTTGAAATCCAAGACGTCCTGTTCTTCTTTGGTATTGCACAGTGAATAATAATCCCGACGGATTAGAAAAAGAATATTTATTTAAGTACAAAAAATCTACGGTAGCTTTGAATACGAGCTAAATGTACTAAATAACTTCCGACGGTACTAGTGAAAATTAATCTTATTCAAAATATCCTTTTTCACCTTACCTATATTTTAAGCCAATGGAAAAAAATTTTTCATGTGTTTCATAATTATCTTGTCGTTAAAACAAATTAGCTCCTCTTACAACAAATTTCACAAAAATCTTTTATCTTTCTGAAATTTACATTTCAGAAGATAAATTGACAGCTGAAATTATTTCGAGTGTAAAGATAGCATGTGAAGGCATAATTTTATTATTCGTGATTTCAGTGGTAGGTAACAATCTGGATAAATTATAAAACAACTTTTATGAAACACCGCTGTGTGTTTTTTACACCTTGATACTATTTGTTCCCCGAAATTTGGCAGCATAGCAAACTATTGCTTTTGAAGCAGTATTAAATATTTTTAAACTGTAGTATCTAAACGATATTTTTTTTATTTTGCAATAAAGAATTTGGCAATACAAATTTTAGGATTGATTATTTATATTAAAATTTCAATTATCAACAAAATAAAGAAGGTAATTTTCACATTAAAATATGCTAGTAAATGAAATTATGTAAATATACTAGTGTACATTTATTAGTAATGTCAACCAAATATTTTTTTATTAATTCTAGTATGGGGTATAGTATTCTGTTACAGCAGAATAAACTGCTGACTTACAGTGTGCTTTTAAATTAGTTGATTCTTTTAATTTACGTTACAAAAATGTTTAATATATTTAAAAGAATGTTATAAATAAAAGAAACAAATGGAATGAGAAATTTTCCTTTAAAGGCTTACCAACCTCTACCAAATTAATGTAAAAAAAGCCTGAAATTTGATTTGGAAAAAGATAGAGAGCCATGGTTACGATATATATTTTTTACTAATTATTATGTCGCAGTTACAGGGCTTAAAAACTGAATAAACTAAAAATTAATGATTGAGCTGTCCTGTTTTACTACATTAAAGAAAATATATAAATCATTTTTTTTTTTATTGTATATGAAAAATATAAGATTAATATCAATAGAATAAATTAGAAAAAATAGGTTTTAACTTTTTACATAAAATTACTTTTTTTAAAAGTTTAACAAAATTCCCTTTCGATTTTGTTTCTTTCGTCAAATTAAAGTTTTAAATATTCATTACTGAACTTTGTATTATCCTCAAAACGTTTATTTCGTCCTTATTCATAGGATGCCTAAATTTCCTACAATTGTATCTTACATATAAAAAAAGACATGAATGTTTGTTTGATTGTCCCGTATGCGTTCCTATACCAATCATCCAATTGCGGTGAAACTTTGTTGAGTTTTTGTACGCATTCCTGCGGTGGTTTCTGAATTAGTTTGGACCCGCTAGGTGGCACTTGAGTGAAGATATTTTGAAAAATTGTATTTATGGTCCGATTTGGCTCATATTCAGAATATATATTAGTTACGTAAAAAGAAACATTTTTTTTGTAAAAACTATACCCGCTAGGTGGCGCCGGTGTCGAGATATTTACGAAACAAACAAATATACAAATAGACTTTCTTCTTATATATATATATATATATATATATAAAAGGCAATGTTCGCATGTGTGTCCGCTATAGATTAAAAAAATTACTGGATCTATTTACGAGCGGGGAAAAGGGAGAAAGGGAAAAAATAAAAAAGGGAAATTTGGAAAAGGAAGAAAGGAAAAAGGAACGGGGAAAAGGGAAAATACAAAAAAAGAGGTGATGTGGTGGAAAGGGGAAAAGGATGAAGAAAGGAAAAGAGTTAAAGTGAAAGGTTAAATTTTGTGAATTCCGTAATGTTCAGTTTTTTAATGTTTTATGAAACTTTCATTCAATTTTGTTCATTTATTCTAATACGAGTATATATTCATATCTAGCAATAGCGAAGCATTGCTGGGTCTGCATAAATACAAAAATAGATATCCGTATGCGTTCCTATACCATTAATCCGATTGAGATGAAACATTTGTTAGTTGTTGTGCGCACGCCTGCGAAGGTTTCTGAATTAGTTTGGACCCGCTAGGTGGCGCTGGAGTCGAGATATTTCGGAAAATTTTATTTATGGTCCGATCGGGCTCATATTTAGAATATGTGATACTTACATGGAAAGAAATACCTCTGCAAAAAAATTGACCCGCTAGATGGCACTTGGGTTGAGATATTTGGAAACATTACATTTATGGTCCGATTTGGCTCGTATTCAGAATATATATTAGTTACGTGAAAAGAATATTACTGTAAAAAATGGAAAAGGTAAATAGGGAGAAAGGAGAAAAAGGGAAGAATAAAAGAAGGGAAAAAGAAGGGAAAAAGAAAGAAAGATAAAAAGGGAAGATGCACAAAAGAGAAGATGGGAAGAAGGGAAAAAGGAAAGGTTACATTTTGTGAAGTTCCGTAACGTTCAGTTTTTAATGTTTTATCAAACTTTAATTTACGTTCATTTATGTATATATATATATATATATATATATATATATATATATATATATATATATATATATATATATATATATATATTCAAATCTAGCAATGGCGAAACACTACCAGGCAGCTAAGTAACGTATAAATTTAGTAAGTTGTAATTTTAAATCGTAGAAAATAATTATTTTTTCAATAATAATATAAAAGAATTAATTATTTAAGTAACTGCAACAATTCATTCAGGGATAAAAAAACCTGATACTACAGGGATATAATTACTTGTTTTATTTATTAAAAAAAAATTAAATTTTACATTTAGAGATAGATTAGATGATTACATACGGATAAAAGATCCATGTGAATATAAAATATCCTATTGGATTAAAATCACCAGGAAACGTAGAGTTACAGAAAGCCATTAGCTTTCAAGGTAATTACGTTACATAAAAACTGACAACCGAGTGGGAGAACAACCAATCGCGTTGTGGATGTAGGGAGTGGCAATAGACGTCTTGTCGTTTCAATTTTAGAAATCCAAACAGATCTGTTGTAATATTCTACGCATGTTTCCAATATAATCAGTTTTCTCAACCTCGTTGAGAAATAATAATGGCAATATAAAACATGATAAATTTATCAGTATATGGGTAAATTTATTTATACATCTTTTTTATTAATAGTTCATTTATTTAGAAAATTTACAAGTATATTCGGATTTTATATCCGGTAATTTTTTTTCTCTATAATACTGAAAATAGTATTTATAAACTATGTTTCGGAGGTGGTGTAGTGGTTACCATAGTTGCCTTATAAAAGTATTTATAAACTACTTTATTATATTAATTGACAGTTGTAACTCTGTTAAAGGTACGGAAATAGTTTATAAAATCTATTTAACAGTTTCTTTTTAAAACATACTTCACTGATTAATTTTTAATTTAAAAAATTCCAATAAAATTTATATTAAAAAAATGGAAGAATATAAAAATACATACTTGTAGGTGAAAAAGATGGATAAGTGTTTTCATTAGCCACCTGATGATGGTATTTGTTGAAGAATAGAAGAAAAGAAATCGAGATTTCCTCTGAGTTTAAGAGAAGATTACTATCGGAGAAGATAAATTTATTTACTATAGAAGAAGAAGAATTACTATAGGAGAAGAAGTTAAGAAAAGGTACTTCAGGGCACTTCTAAAACTAAACTTCCCAAAAAGCTTACAAAATTACCAAAATCGCTAAAGTTTTCACCAAATTTAAATTTACCAGAAGACTTGAAAAGGAATCTACTAGTTGTTTATAAATGTTTTTTTATACATTCTAATGTTAATCATGTTAACATGATTAACATGATCATGTTAATTTAAACATTCTTGGTTGAATAGCATTTACTCTTTTTTTAAGATAAAATATTTTAATTTATTTTCTGATAAAAAAAACTTATTACTAATCACTTATTCATTTTGTTATATCTTTTTAACAAATATCTTTTGATAAATGATCAAATTCTCGCTTTTAAAATAATACGGAAGATCTATTTACATTTGAGATATCTGTAATCATTTATTAGATAAAAAGTAAAGGTATTGAGAAATCTATATTTTATGTGACAAGTACGAGAGTTATTTTTTTTTCAAGGTCCGATCGGTCGCGAAATTAAAACCACAGTGAAACTAAATAAAAAATTATTTGTAACAAGTACTTACATAGTTACGCTATTTCTCTACATAGTCGCCACTCTGATTTAGACATTTGTCATAGCGTGGTACCAACTTTGCAATATTCTCGTCATAGAACGGAGCCGCCTGTGTTTTCAGCCATGTTTCTACGCTTGTCTGCAGCTCGATATCTGTGCCAAAATGTTGTTCTCCTAGCCAGCGTTTCATGTGAGCAAAGAGTTGAAAGATGGAGCAAAGCCCAGGCTGTATGGCTGGTGATCAAACACTTCTCAACGAAAACGCTGAAGGAGCTTCTTTGTTACAGCCGATAACAAAGAAGTGTGCGGCCGAGCATTGCCATGGAGAAAGACAATGCCTGATGACAACATTCCTCTCCGATTATTCTTATTCACCCACCATACTGCCCGGACTTGGCTCCATCCGATTTTCACTTCTTTTCTCACATGAAACGCTGGCTAAGAGAACAACATTTTGGCACAGATATCGAGCTGCAGACCAGCGTAGAAACATGGCTGAAAACACAGGCGGCTCCGTTCTATGACGAGGGTATTGGATAGTTGATTCCACGCTACGACAAATGTCGGATTGGCGATTATGTAGAGAAATATCGTAACTACGTATGTACTTGTTACAATAAAAAATCTTTTGTTTTCACTGTGGTTTTAATTTCGTGATCGATCGGACCTTGAAAAAAAATAACCCTCGTATGTTGAAAACAAATCTTCCTTTAAAAATCAGATAATGATTGAATTTATTATTCTAGATAAATGTTTTTAATTAAACAAAGATAAGTTAAGTAAAATTAATGAATTTAAACAAAATAAATAAGGGATAACGTGTATTATTAGCTCTTACTGTATTATAATCCTTGGAATAAATAAATAGAGAAGTTTGAAGAGTTAACTGAATCAGTCTAAACGTTTGGAGCCATCCACTCATAGTAAGTGGTTGAAGAACATAACTCTGTACTTCTAATTTGTCCTGTACTAAAAACTTTTGAGTGCTGAGTGATGTTTCCAATAATTTGCTACATTTTAAGGTTTTACTCCTATATACATATAAAAACTGTTTTGACTGAACCAAAATGTTTTATTATAAGAAAAGCAATTATATAATCCAAAATTTTCTTTTAAATTAAATTATATTAACCTAATTTAGCCTTTAGTAATACTAAAATTATTACATTTTATTTTACACAGTTAATAATTACGTAGTTTACACAATTTAAATAGAGATTTATAAATCTTTTTGTACAAGCCAATTTGTTATTTTAATATTTATTATTATACATCTGTTGTAAAAGAGACGCTAATGAGTAGTTTCTTCCTCTTAGCGGAATGATGTTTAAATATGTAGTCAGTTCCTATGGTGAACTTCTGATGGATGTTACTTGTATTGAATATGATTTACATTTCCACGAGCTTCGCATAAGTTTTATAAAACACAATGTTTATTTAGTGAAGAAGACAAGTGAAAAACCATTTCCCTTAATAAGACTGGTACAGAATATTTTTTTTTTATTTTTGAGAACGCTTAAACTGCTTCAGGGAAAGATGTGTGTATGAATTATTAAATTATAATTTAACAATTTTAATAATTATTTACTGTTGTAATCATAATTTTAATTAAAAACAGGACAAGTCTTCACACATACATAATCTTGTAACCAAGATTCGAATATATTTATACTGAGAAATTGTATTGTATTACCTACAACACAATCTGAAAAATCAAAAAAACCGAATGAAGATAATTTTTTGCCGCTTCAATACTCTTTTCCTTAATTTAATCTGTTATAACAGACGAAAAATTAAAAATATAATACGTACAAATCTTACTTTTTATATCATTAGTCAACAAACATCTTAAAGGAATTCCAATTAGGTTTTAATTATTCTTTTACAGTAGTTTTAATTAATAACTATAATTTCATTTATAATTGAAATGAAACAACTTTAAAAAATTAGATTTCATTTTATGTAAGATATGATTAAGATAACTTTATATAGCTAGTTACGTTTTTCATGAAAAAAATAAATAAATAAAGTTTGTTTACTTTTAATTAAATTTAATTATTTTTAAAAAGGCAGCATTAATTAAATCTAATAATTACAACAAATATAATACAAGTTTAATGATCATTTTATAATGATGAAGATTAATAGAATGATAAATTTAATTATTATAGATTTTGAATTGAATATGTATTTAATATCATGTTAAAAAAATAAATAATGTATATAATTGAAATGGGATAAAGCCAAACAACAGACTCTGGAAGTTGAAAAATAAGTACAAGTAATATGTCTCAAAATCTCCTTTGTAAAATCAAAATATTGACATACATCAAAATTCCACCAAGGCATCTTAAACTCGGGGAACAAAATCTAGAAATAGTCAAAGAATTTAAATATCTCGGAAAATGAATCAACGGCAATGCCTTCCAGAAAAATATTGCAGAATATAAAATAGAAGAAATAGAATATTTTGCAGAAATATTTGAAATTTGCGAAAAGAATAATTTCGTATCAATCACTGTACCCTATTTTAGTTTCATAGTTCATGGAATTGTTTTTTTTTTTTTTAGTTATTATTTCTTTGCTTAAGAAGTAGATAAATTTATGATATATATATATATATATATATATTTTATATCATCTTTACTTTATTATACGTTAAAGAATAATTTAGTACAATACTAAATTATTAATATTCATTCATAGAATATAATTCCATAATATAAAAACTAATCCTCAACAGTGTGTAAAATTTATATCTTAATTTGATAAGCTGGGCTACTATTTATGAAAATTAAAAAAAGATTTTCCAAAACAGTCGTACAATTTTGAAACAAATATATTATGTTTATTGTTTATTTCATACATTGAAATATTTTCTTATTTAAATTTTTATCGAGTGATTAAAAAAAATAAACGTTACAATATGATAATAGAGCCATATCTAGAATAGATTATTCTTCCATGATACCTTTACGCCCATAACCCTGTGAATTTCCTTCAAGTTATCCTCAAAGATTCAGATGGAACATTCATTCAAAATATGTTTTTCAAACTTATTTTTAATAATCAAATATTTTTTTCTCTTTTTCCCCTGCCTCCCGGAACCTAACCCCCAATTAAGCATGAACGCGGTTCCGGGAGGTGCCTTTGTCTCTAGTAGCCAGACGAGGGAAACGCCAGGCCCGGCTATGCCGTTCCCGGCTTCCATCACCCAGAACCGGGACTCGGTCCTTTGTGCTTCGCCTCTAACGGGGACACCCTCGGAGGGACGGTCCTGCCAGGACTCAGTCTGATAACCAAATTTGCTAACATATTTTTTTAACTTATTCCTATATTACCATGCTCTTTACACCTTCTCCATCCGATTCAACTGAACCCATTTCTTGAAGGCTAGATAAAATGAAACAATTTTACACTTATCATCGGAGGGATAAATGAATGCCATTGTTTTAGGAACTTTTTCTCGAACGATCATAGAATGCTTTGTATCTTTGTATTTCTCACAATTTTAAGCTGTAAATCAATTCAAAATCTTAAATCTAAGAAAGTTCTACACCGATTGCTTTAAAATTTTGATAGAACGTTGCATTCGAATAGGCGCGTGTTTTTATATACATACTATTTATATACCTAAGATGTCACACCTGTGACAGGTAAATATATGCTTTTTTTTTAAAAACAGCGTTACTTGTTGGGCGTAAAAGCAACACACGCTATACTAACTATTTTACGATTCCATTTCACTGTTGTCGATATGTGTATCCGCTATAGACTAAAAAACTACTGGAGCAATTTACGCGTGGGGGAAAACGGTGAAAGGGAAAAATCTAAAAAAACGGGAAAAGGAAAGGGAAAGGAGAAAAAAGGAAAGGAGAAACAGAGAAAGAGGAAGGGGGAAAGAAAATAAGAGGACAGAAAATGTAGGAAGGAATGGGAATGAAGAAAGGGATGGGGAAAATCGGGGATACAGGAAAATGGAGGAATGGGAAATTATCAAATTAAAATGGTAAAAAGAAATGTGGAAAGAGGAAAAGAAAAAGGGAAAGTGGAAAAGAAGGAGGGAGAGGGGAAAAGGGTAAAAGGGAAAGGTTATTTTGTGAAGTTCCATAATGTTCATATTGTTAATGTTTTATCAAACTTTTAATTGTGTTCATTTAATTTATATATACCCCAGATTTCTCAAAAACTGCAGTAGATACGATTCTGAGACTTATTTATTCGATTTTTCATGTCAAAAACCATAAGAAATGACTAATTCTGCACCTTAATTACCTCCTAAAAATTTCAGTATGACCTCATTTACTGGGGTAGGTGAAATCCGAGCGAAATCTTTCAGTAGCCGTATCTTGCAAAGTATTTTTGAACATAAGTTTATATCAACTTTTCCCATTATTTTTACAAGTAGAATAGGATATAGGATATGAAAATTCCGAAAAATCCTCGTGATACACTTTGTATATAAAGAAATGTTTATTTTTTCCTAAGAAGCTTAATTAATAAAAATAAGGATTTTTGATTTAAGAATTGAATAGGTTGAAAAGGGACTGAACATAAGAGCCAAGATCAAAGGAACAGAAACTTGATTTCTCTTTGGTAATTAGTTACTGCTAAGGTGAAGTTTTCCTACACTTACACTTACACTTAAAGAAGTGGTGAAGAGGTTTGCTGACCGATTTTCAGAATATCTCATTCAACTTGAAATATATAATAAGTAATATTTTAGTGCAGCAGTCCTCAGAGATTTACAGAACTAGCTGTACATTAAAAAAAATTCTATTAAGACGACTGCTTAGAAGAATAAGGGAAAAGAAAAATGCTTTCATTAACAGTAGTACATATTCAGGATCTATGTAGTGTTTTCACTCTATTTTATATTTCATTCAAATGTAATATACGCAAACTAAAATGTTGCTTTCACATTAACATTAGTTATAACGCCGCTACAACTGAGTCATAGACAAAGAAGCTTATTCCTGAGTTAGGACCATGATTCCGGAGGAAACACGCCTACGTAGGGTACTGCCGGTCACAATTCCTCTCCGGTCGCAGAGGTTTTGGTGTATACGTACACACATTTAGAAGAAGGGAGCTACCAAATTGTGTATACTGTGGACAAGAGGACACTCCCTGCCACACCTTTTTTTGAATGTGGACGTAGGGAGGACATAAAAACAAGATATAACATACAAGAGATTACCCCGGAAACTACAACAAAGTGTATGCTGAAAGATACAGAGGAATAGCTGGCAATATAAAGATTCGTGGCTGAGGTTAAACGAACAAAAGCAGTGGGAGGAGTTATTTTAAGAAAAAAAAAAATTAATGACCGAGACCCGGGTGCTGGGGTAGGGCCCGGAAACGGCATAGCCAGGCCCGGTGTCCGTGGCGGTTAGAGGTAGAGGAAAGATGAAAATAAGGAAAAGATCCGGAACCGGTGAGTCGACCTGCCATGCCCATGCCGTACGTACTGCCGGTAGGCGGGGATGCTCATTAGAGTCGCAAGGACACTCCCCTGGGGTTAGTAATACTTGATTGTTGTTGATTGTTGAGCAGGCCCAGGGGAGCAGGAGAAAAAAAAAATTTTATGGAAAAAATTATCGGAGGCCTCATTTTCATCGGTGTGATGCATTCTCGTGGATATTTATATCACGTTAAAACAATTACAATAAATTAACTTCAACTAATTATATATTTTGTTTTAAAAATAAATCGCAAAAGAACGTTTTTTTTTTTAAATTTTATATAACATTTGTAACAGATTTATCTAGAAACTATAAAGTCTGTAAACATGTTAGCTACGAAATTGTATAAAAATGAATTTTAGAATATTCCATTGCTGAAAGGAATTTTACTTTTAGAATGTTTTGGAAATGCTTTTAAAACGTGAAAGCTAATTCTTTAATACACACATATGTTTAAACATTCATTCATATCAAAGATCTAATGTTTCTATAGATTGATTTTTTGATAGTACTCGTCTGACGAAATATTTTTTGACAATGTACAGGCAAAAGTTAGAAAAAAATAAACTCACTATTCTTATGGGAAGATCGAATGTTTCAGTAACAGTTTTAAATTTTATTAAAATTTTTATTCAAACGTTTCTTACAGGCATTTATTAAATCTAATTTTAATTATACCTCAACACTTTATAATTTTTTACAAAAAAATGTTTGTTTTATAATTCTCGAAATGGTATTTAACGGCCATTATTTTCAAATCATCATATACTCTGTTTCATTCACTCAACTAGATAAACAATAATGAAAAAATGTTTCATGAAAATCGGTTCGGTCGTTCTGGAATTACACAGGAACAGAAAAACACCAACACAGAATCTTCTGGGGAAAAAGGGCCCATCAAAATAGCAATATTTAATGTAATTGATTTTTCAATGGATAAAACAATGATATAGAAATAATTTATTCCAAGTGACGGGTTTAAAAATTAAAGGTTTTCTTTTTTAATTACACAAAAAGAGGTTACAGGTAATTTTCGAGGATAAAAATAATAATTTATCCAACAACAGGCTAATAAAAGATAGATGTTTATCAAACAAAAAATGAAAATGTACACTAAAAGAATTTTTAATTAAAATCTCTTTTTTCGTATTTGAAAAGAAATAATAATTGAAAAATGATGAATCAACTGTCAGTCGTCCTGTGATCAGTTAAACTTCTATGTGGTTAACAAAAAAAAGACAAGAGTATTTTTATAATTATTTTTAAATTAAATTGCATTTTTAATGATATATATTTTGATAAATAAATAATAAATTCTTTGGGAAAAAGTAAAACATTTCTAAAAACACCCTACCAACTAGTAACCTAGTCAAAGTATAATTATTTTTAATTTTTATGTTTTACTTTATTTTTAAATAATTTGGGACCGTATCTAGAAAAGTGGATGAAGTATAATTTATAAAAATATATAAAATATACATAAAAGTTGCGATTGGTGAAAATGAAATAAATATTTCTGTAATAAGTGAAGATTACATCATTATTTGTATATGTAACAGACTAGAAAATAAATGTCAACTAATAGGTTAAATAAATAAATAAATTATTGAAAAGTACAAAGGATTTAAAATGTAAAATAATTATTATTATCCTAAATGTTTAAATTGTCTCTAAATTTATTAGAAAAAATTTTAGTCGTGAAAAAAAATAACATTATAAATAATGTTTCTTTTAATACAAATAACTACACAAGAGATAATAGATAATAATGTTTGTAGAATTATTCTAACTATTACTACAGTTGGTCAGTTCGACTAATAAAAATCATTATTAGCATTCCATAAACACTGAGTGCTAGGAAGTTCCTAAATATCACCGTTTTCAATTCACATTAGTGAAACCAATTTATCTGGCAGGCTTTACAAAAAAGTATACGGGATCCTTATTTAAGCTAAGTTTTAGAGAAATAAATCTTCCGGTTTTAATGTGGGACATTATATTGTAATGGCACATTATATTGTTTGGATTTTCCCACAGTAACTTTATTTGTTCTAATATGACGTGTAACTAACAAAATGTGTTTTTTTTTTTTTAAATTGTGCAAAAATGTTTTGAGATTTTTAATATAACCTTTATTAATTTATTTTATTTATTTCATTAATTTTAATGGTTATTTTTATTGCTTAGCTAAATATTTCCATCATTTCATTATACAGAGAAAGTAGTAGAAATTCCTTGAAAATTTAAGATAACCTATCATGAAATTAATTACGTGACCTTTTGGGTCATGGATAATGGATTTACCTGAATTTATTGATATTTATATTAATAAAGTACTTAAGAAGCTAGTACCCAAATAGAAACACTAGAACAAATTGCTGAAAAAATAGGTTTGAAAATATCATACGAAAAAACTAAAATTATGGTCAGGGATCCACTATGCATTAATCATGTATACTAAACGGAAACAAAGTGGAACTAGTGGTAAAATTTAAATTCGTAGGATATATCATAATACATAACATCAGTGAGAAAATAAACTGGCAAGAAAGAACTGAGAAGCTTAAAAAATCATTACTAACTACCAACAACATATACAATAAACAATGCCTAGCTACAAAAACTAAAATCAGACATTACCAAACAGTAATTCTTCTAGAAATACAATACGCCAGCGAGACTCTCCTCGGATTATACAAAACTGGAGAAGTAGAAAGGATCGAAAAGATACAAAGGAAGATAGTTAGAAAATGCATAAAGAAGTAAAACGTAGTAGAAGGACAGTGGAGGATAATCCCAAATGAAGTATATAAAATAATAACCCCACTAACAAATTTCTTCAGGAAAATAAGAATTTAATTTTTGGGGCTCCTACTTAGAGCAGAAAACACTAGACTTGCAAGCCAAATAATAAACTTATACTACGAATGAACAACAAAACCGAAATGGATAAAGTAAGTCCGAAAAGATATGGAAGAGTTGAGAATCTCCAAAGAAGATCTAATCACAAAAGCTGGAAAATACGAAAAGACGAATTAAAACTAATAAGATAACATTTGAACCTAAAATCAATAAGAAATCCAACAGGGTGTATTCAGACGAGGACAGGCGCCAAAGATCTGACGCCTCAAAAAGACGTGGGCAAAAAGAAAAAAAAGTAAGAATAAAACAACTCACACGATTCGGAAAGAAGAAGAACCGATTACAAAATGGACTGGCCCAGAAATTGAACTAAAATGATCCTATGAGGTCGTAAAAGAAACAAAAAAAAACTTTTATCAGGTAAAATTACTTCCAAATAACAAAATTTATACTAAAATTGAAAAAGTGTCAGACACGATAAGGAAAAGACGAATTGAATTTTACTCCCACTTATTTAAAATGAAAAAAAGTAGTTTGATTAAACAAATTTCTGATTTCTTCCAGTGTAAAAAAAACTAAAGGCAAATGGTTCACTCATAAGACCTAAAAGAACTGAAGATAACTTAAGAAATTATAAGAGAATGTGAAATTTTAAAGAGAAAGATTTAAAAGATCAAAAAAGAACTTTATTTAAAGAATTTATTTTAAAAGATCAAAATAAAAGATTCCAAGAAGCGCTAATTGGCAGACGATCTTAAACGTTATGCAATATGCACTCAACATTATATTTGCTTTTTAATAATTATTTCTATTACGTTTGGTGTACTTTTATATTTTAATGAATTCATATTTATTATTATTTCACGACCCATTACATATTTGATCTGACGATTTAATGTGTATGAAATTACCAATATTAATGCTTAGACCAGAATTTTATAAAAACTGAAGTTAAAGTTTTTCGTAGTCGACGAATAAACAAAAGGTTTTTTTGTAATCTTTTACAACTTATTTATAAGTATTTAAAGAAATAATAATAATAAATTTAGTCAACTAATAAAAGCAATTAAAAATCTTAAGATATAACAATTTATTCCATTATTTTAAAATTATATGAAATATAATAAAAAAGAGATTGATTTTTTTCCTGTTTAGACTCCGAAAATCACCGTCAGGTATTACTTCAGAGGATGATATGTTTGAGTGTAAGTGAAGTGTAATCTTGTACATTCTCAGGTCGACACATTTCTGAAATGTGTAGTTAATTGAAACCTAAACCACCAAAGAATACCGGTATCCACGATCTAGTATTCAAATCCGTACAAAAGTAAATGCCTTTACTAGGATTTGAAAGTTGAAACTCTGGACTTCGAAATTAGCTGATTTGTGAAGACGCGTTCACCTCTACACCAACCCGGTTGTTCCGTAGACATTATCTAAATCGATTGGGACTTACTGTGGGTTTCGACAAGCGAGAGTAACATCGAAGACGTACAGAGATTCCAGAATAATCTATTGAGAAATATAACAAAAACGCTGAAATACATGATTATCTGGGATTTCCAATCGTTCAAGAGGAGAATTATCGATTCAATGTAAGGTGCAAAATGAGAAGAAACATGTGAATTGGCTCGTGGTAGATCAGATCGAGAACGTTAGGCACCTAAACGACTAGATATATTAAATCTCTAAGTTCTCCGAGATTTGTGGTGAATAAGTTACCTTAGGGTGTTGTTCATCGTCAAAATTATTGATTTCATTTCCCCACTTACCTCTATTGGTTCTTTGATTTGTTTCACTGTTTCTTTGTTTGATTAGTTATTGTGCAACTGATAAGACTTTTTTTGTGTTTTCTTTGTTTTTTATGTTCTGAACTTTGATCATTGTTCTTTGGACTCTATTTTTATGTTCTTCTTTATGTATATATATATATGTGTCTGTGTGTGTGTGTGTGTGTGTGTGTGTGTGTGTGTGTGTGTGTGTGTATATAATATAATGTAAAATGAATACATATATATGTATACTTATACCGTAATTTGATAAATTTCAATGAAAACCTCTCTGTGCATGACATTTTTGTTTTCTTTTTAATATTCAAATTTTCTTATGGTTTCGGTAAATTAGAATCGATTGTAAATTAAATACTGCGGCAAAAAACGTTTCCTAAATCGATATTAATTTCATATCACACGTTTTTATCCTTAAAGCAATATTTTAGACGTCAGAATCATTGAAGATTTAGTTTAGTAAGAACCGCAGACCGTGTCATTTTGTTTCAAGAGTTTTGTAAATTTATATTGGTCGATTTTAATGTACTAAATTAGTAAAGTAACACTTTAGTGTTAAAAATTAATATTACTACTGAAACCTTTTTTTTTTTTGTAAAGGAAAAATAAATAATTCAAACGGAAGTACGTATTTGTGAACAGTCAAATACAATTAAACGATCTCGTGAATACGGTTGCCAGGAGAATATCTCATATTATACTCGAACAGTAAAATCTATTACTTTTATTTATAATGCATGTTATAAAATTAAAAAACATCTAACTGAACTGTTGAAAATTACTCTTTAAAAAACAAATCCAAAATTTCCTTTCGGAGTTGAGATAAAAATAATAGGTTAAAAAATGTACTGCGATGCAATTTAGGAGAGTCTGAAACTAATGCTAAACAGAATAAGCTAAAAGATGTCAAACTAAACGATAGAAGGAAGGCAAATAAAACAGGCAAGCACAGGCACGGGAAAAAGCACATTTCACAACAACAGCTAAGGAAGTAAAAGCAAAAGCAGTCCAGGGTGGCACCAAACTCATTTGCATGCATCGAGCTGGGCCGGGATACCAAATAACAACGCACAGCCTGAGGTATTATAGCATCGAATAAAGTTTAAAAAAAATCTGAACTCGCTTTAATATAATTTTAAAAAAAGTAGAACAAAAACGTATTTCATACTATAAGCACTAAATAAGTTTATTTTTATTTTATGGATAAAATGCCAGAAATATAATATAATACTTTAAAATATAATAAACATAAATTTTTAAGAAAACATATTTTTTTAAATAACAAAAATTTATATTTATTAATTTTTTTGTTTAAATGACTAATTTACAACTTAATTTCAAGTTTTGTTGGTTTATGATATAAAATACTTATAGTGAATAAAAAAATTCAGATAACGCTTATCTGGGATTCAAATCTAAATCTTCCGGAACGACGAAGACTACCACATAAGTTAGTAAAAATAAAATAAATATTTATTACTGTTTAAAATAAAAGAGTTTTAAAAAATATTAAGGACTTATTTTAAACGGTAAGAAATAAAAATAGGGGTTAAAACTGATTTCTAAAGTCGGCATTTCGGGTATTGATCGTGTCACATCTGTATAAAAAATTATATCAAGTATGTTTTTCTACAAAACGTATATATATATCCAAGAATACATCATGTCACATGTATCATTATGTACGAATGCTGATGGTCATCGTTTCAGCTATTATCGATCCGCTGCAGGATGAACGACTAATACGGTCTTACGCGACCTTAAACCAATTCGATCCAACGTACTTTATAATATCATCAATCCAACGAGCCTTTGGTCTTTTTCGTGGGCGTTTAACATCTAGTAGTATCCATTCAAATGCTAATTTAGACCATCTGAATCGGCGTTTAACGTGGAAAATTCATGTGAAGGAGAAAAGAAAGCAATTTAAGATGAAGTTCAAGGGGATGTACTAGTTAGTGGGTCGGAAGTCTTCGTTATCTTTGCCTTATAAACAATTTTTACACTCAGCAATTTTAAAAATAATTTGGATATAGGGCGTCCAAATATAAGGCACGGCAAGTAGGTCAAATGTTGAAATCATACAGCGGTTTCTAAAAACCTAAGGAGGTGTATACCAGAATCCCCGTGGTTTGTTAAAAATAATAAAATCTATGAATATTTGAGTCTACGGTACGTCAAGGAGGAAATGAAACGGTTTAGTTTGAAATATGAACTTCGGCTAAATGATCGCTTTAACCACTTCATAAACATCCTACACAAAAGTGAGGATGTTTGAAAATTTAAGCAGCTACACATTCTGAACCTTAGTAATTCTGTAGTGTGATTATACCCGCTGAGTGTTGTGCATTAATAAATCTTTCATTCCCTTCCCCACTGTTTCCGTTTTCACTTTCATTTTTTTATTTGTTGGTTTATTTTTTCTTATCTAACCATTTCATCGATCTTTTATTTTTATGATTATTATTATTATTGTTACTAGTTGCTACTAATTTTACAATTTTTCATAACTACATTGTGTACGTTCTACATTTAACCTTCTGAAGTTCTATATAGTATTAGTATATAATCTTTAAGGAATTTCAGTCGTAATTCCTTTTTAATGTGAATGTATCTGATTATACTTTACTTTAAGGAAAAAATGAAACAAGAAAAAATTACTTTTTAAATATAAAATATAGAGTATTTCTACATTTCTGTAAATTTAGATTAATAACTAACTATTAAAACAAGTCGTTATCTTTTATAACTTAGTATATTACAATTCAAAAAAATTACAATGAAATTGTAAATCGTTCGGTAAGAGTCTCGTAGATATTATTTCTAAAAACAAAAACAAAAAAACAAAAACTTACTGTAATATACATAAAACTGTTTTTAACAAAACGATACTGATATCAACAAAGATAAGACATTACATCTCAATTATGTAAATCTATTATTAATTTATAATTTTGTTTAAAAAATAATACATGTTAAATATGTGTAATAGACAATAGATATACAATAATAGATAATAAACAATATTTAATCGTTCCATATAATAAGCAAAAAATAGAAAAAAAAATGTTACAAAACTCTTACAGACCCGAATACATTTATTAAACAACGAATAATGTAACGTGATATGTATTACATATAAATTAAATTGGGCCGGTAAGAGTTCCGTAACAAATTTTTATTATTTTTGCTTATTATATAGAACGCTTAAAGATTGTTTATTATCTTTTTTGTATATAGATAGCCAATATTATATATATTTAACATGTATTTTTTTTTTAAAGAAAATTACAATTAATAACAGATTTTTATTATAGAAATGTACTTTCTTATTTTTTTTTTATGTCAATATCGTTTTGTTAAAAACAGTTTTATTTATATTACAGAAATTTTTCTTTTTTGAACGGTAGAAATAATTTCTGCGAGATTCTTGCCGTACGGTTCACAATTTCATTGTAATTTTTCACGGTCAATTTTTTTTGTTATATTATTCATTCACTTCATACCATAATTTAACTTTCTTAATAAAACTAGTACGAACCTTCACGAATCGAAGATCCGTGATGTAAAATTACACTATTACTTTGTAAGTGTAACCCTCGATTTTTATCGTTAAATTCGATTTTACCAATCAAATTTATTTCTGTTTTATTTATTCCTTTTTTAATAAAACTAATATAATATCTTGTAAACTAATTATTTTATTTTATTTTTTTTTTAAGGAAGTGTTAGGAATTTTAAAAAATGTTTCATTTACATAACAGCATTTACTATTAAAAAAGCTGTAGTATATTTTCTTTTAAATTTTATTATTTCAAGTGCATTATCAAGTTATCAAGTACGCTACTTAGTACTATCAAGTAATGCTATCTAGTGGTCCGATACGTAAAGATACATTAAAAAAATCAATATTAAAATGACATATTCGAGTCCCGCGGTTCATCAAATGGAAAAAAAAGTTATCTAACAAAATTCGAGGTATCTTTTAAAAGTATTCTTTATTACTAATCTAACTGAACTGAAATAATATGCGTTTTCACGCTTATTTTTCCCCCATTTTTATTTCATTGTTAGGTTAGGTCATGTTTAGAACTGTAAACGTAGTTCGCTGACTTCGTCGCCTCTTACCGACGAAGTTTTAACGAACTGTGATACGATAAATTAAAGAAAGTTGTACTGTGGCCAAGCGAAAAAGAGATTAAAATTGCGCACTGTGACGGCGAGCTCTAACTATCAGTCTTATCCAGAAATTTTGAATACATATTCGAGAATAGGTATTTTTGTATGTGTAACAGATAATTCTGATTGACTTCACTAGATATCGCTTAAGTAATTACTTCCAGTTTCTTCAAAATGAAATCTTTATCTATTGTGTATTTATCTATCTATTATGTATTTATAAATACAAAATTATAGCCTATTTACAAATATTCTGTCTTCAGAGAGGTTCTTAGAGATGAATGTCTGATTTTTAAATGTCAGGAGTTTGTTGTTATCTGGCTATAGAGACTTCTAAAAAGGAAAGAATTTTATGTTGGTTCAAAACTTTCAACTTTCTGTTCTTCTTTTCTTAGTTTAATGTAAACTTTCTATAAACAAGTGCAGCATGTTACATGCTACTGATAACAATATATGCTTCTATTTTAAATAATAAAATTATTTTCTAATCGGTTACATCAAAGCACACAAAATATCTAGAGGATCATGGAACAATTTTAAAATAGTTTCTTATTTCAATTAAGTTCTTTTCGTTTTTTTTGCCAAACAATGTTTAATATTTCACACAATAGCAAAAATTTCCAGCGTGGTAATTACTGCCCTGGTTATACAGCCAACAAAAATACACATTCTATGTTGCGAATCAAAGTGAAATCGATAGTATCAACATAAAACCTCCATTTATACTAAAAAGTAACCGCTTTCTTATTTTAATATTAAACCAGAATAAAGGAAAAGAAAAAATTCTTCTTTTGATGTTTGTGTAAAGTTCTTACCAAGATCCAGAATTTCCTGAAATAAGAGTATTTAACGGTAAATAATCAACATAAATACATTTATTCTTCTTCCTCATTATTCTCCCCTTCTATTAGAATAAATATTATTTATTGTTCTCTTTACTTTCTAAAAAATAATATGAGGATGTGACTCAGATAACAAATGATTGCAAAATTAAACCCCCGTCCAATCCAAGAGTCAAACGAGTGATTGATTCTAAATTAATAAAAATTCAAGCAAATATCTACCAACTAAGCTTTTGAGTGATTTAATAAAATAATCTAGGTAATAATAAAATTTACTAATAAATTTAAATTTCTAATTTTTTATATTTTTTCTGTTTCAGGTAAGTAATGGAAGCTATTGAAAAGGATATTTACAACAATATAATCATAATTCTCGCTAAATTTACTACTGTAAGTTAACAACACCAATGGTAAGTTTATAGCGTAACGTGTCTCTTTTACAGAAAAAAAAAATTATTAAAAAGGAAATAATTCGGGTCTTATTTCACAGACACAGACATTTCATAAACAGACACATTTCTTAATTTTCCATTTTCTGAATTAGTAATATCGTTCTGTAAATTATTTATAGATTAAGTGTTAATATACAACATTAATTTGCTAACATTTATCTTATCTGTCGTTTTTGTAATTATATATATCACAGTTATATCGCCGGCTGCGCACTAATCGGTCCAGTCAATTATTTCAATCAGCCGGCCTCCGTGACCCGAGTGGTAACGTCTCGGCTTTTCATCCGGACGTCTCGGGTTCGAATCCCGGTCAGGCACGGCATTTTCACACACGCTACAAATCAATCATCTCATCCTCTGAAGCAATACCTAACGGTGGACCCAGAGGTTAAAAAAAACAAAAACAAAAAAATAGAAAATTATTTCAATCGTGTACGGTGTGTTCGCTGTTCTTATTTTTTGTTATTTTTATCCGACATGGGTTTGATTGACTTAATTCGTGACCTGTCAGATAAAAAAAAAAAATTATATTCGTTTTTTCAACGAAAGGGATTTTACATAATCCTAGGTTATGCTTACAGGGTCATGAAATGTCTTATGTTAAGCGACAGGGAAGATAGACGGGGTTATTCAAAGGCGAGTTGTCACAATTCTTCTCGTTTAACAAGCGATATCGGAAATGGGAAGTTATTTATTTCCTGTACGCCTGGAATAGGGAATATACCAGTTCTAAGTTTTGTTACGAATAAAATGGTACGGGTGAGCTGTGTAACCAAAAAAATATACGATTAGCATAAATAGGTTAGGATTAGCTTCATTAGATCGTCGTTAGCCTTGTTGGCCAGTTTTCGTGTCATATTTATTGCGTTCTTCGTGTTTTCGCGTAATGGTTTATTTCTGTGTTCATTTTCATGCTGTATTTTCGTTTTATTTCCTTTTAAATAAATAAAATTAACCTGTAAGCTCGTTCGTTGTTTGCCGTATTGGCTTGTTTTCGTGTCATGTTCTTTTCGCGTTCATCGTGTTTTATTTCCTATTAAAGAAACAACATTAGCTTGTAAGATTGTTGTTTGCCTTACTGGTTTGTTTTCGTGTCATCATTGTCTTGCGTTGTTCGAGTTTTCGCATAGTTTTTTATTTCCGTGCTTTATTCTCGTATCTTAATTAAGCAAGGTTAGCGTAAGTTCGTTGTATGACTTATTGGCTGGTTTTCGTATCATGCTCATCGCTTTTATTGTGTTTCGCGAAAGGTTATTGCGCGTTATTATGTTATTATGTTCGTCTCAATCATTTGCGCTGTTTTTTTGGTACGAGAAGGTTCGTAGGGTGGCCTGCACATTATGAAGTTATATAGCACCTTATGGTGGTCCCGGGGTGCGTTGGATTTATTCCAAAAGGAGGATTGTTTTAGTCTGTAGTCTGCTGATGACGGTTAAATAAGATCACCAGTGAGAGCCCGATACTCGGTGTGTAAATACATTTTCATCTCCATCCCAAAAAAAATATAAAATAAAAAGAAAGGGAGATGTGTGCGGGCATGTTACTCCATAATCTAGTAATAATAGATGGAAGATATCTGAACGTGGATATAGACGAATCTCTTTTTCAAAGCGAAAGTACAATGTGAAGACGGTTACTCACAGCAGTAGGCGTTTGCGGAATCTGCAGAGAAAAAAAAGAATTTTTCGTATATTCGTTGCCCGATTGAAGTAAAGACACGTTACTAAGTGTTTAAAGGAGTTTAGTAAACCTGGAACAAACATAACTTCTGATTGTTGGCGGAGATGCAATAATGAACCTAATCTACAAGGTTAGAATTTTACAATAAAACTTTCAATCTCTCTGTTAACTTTCGAGATCCAGTTACTCGGGTGTAAATAAACACATTGGAGCGTTTATGGGCAGCAGTGAAAATATGGAATCACAAGGAGTGTGATACATTGATATCTACGCTAGACTGCTATTTATGCAAATTTATGTGACGCAACGTAACATCGACAGGGACACGTTCGATCAGATGTAGGATATTGCTTTGTTTGGGCCTAGACAAGAGTGAATATAAGAAAGACAACTTTTACTAGTATAATAGCAATTTACTAAATGAGTTCGCTTTCGAAAAAAGAGCCAATAATTCATTTAAAATGTATTAAAAATATAATTTTCTAATATAACTGAAAAACTAAAGAATACTAATGAACGTGTTTGTGTAATTTTTTTATATTTACTTAACAATGCTCATCATTTATGCACTTATTTATCTGTTTTTATTCTTTAATTATTGCTAATTATAAATCAGAGAGATTTAAGTAATAAACGAAAACGGAAAATAACTGGTTTCAGTAGATTATATTTTGATAGCGAACTAGGAATATCTTTTCTGAATACTAAAAGGGACGTAAGGATTAGGGTTACATGAAAAGTAGTTGCTGGATTGTAGAAGTAGTTGCTGTTCTTGTGATATCTCTCTTATCCTTTCTCACTTATTTTTTACAACAAATTACCATCGGGAATGTTCTCAAAAACAAGAAACTCCCTTTGCTTCTGAAAATTTCCTACCAAAGTTTGGAACCAATCAGCGTAAAGTTATTACGGTAAAGTTATTTATATTCAGCCAAAGGAGAAACCCCGAGAGTCCAGCGTTCAAGTCCTAGTAAAGTCAGTTAATTTTACACGGATTTGAATACTAGATCGTGGATACCGGTGTTCTTTGATAGTTGGGTTTCAATTAAGCACACATCACTGGAATGGTCGAACCGAGACTGTACAAGACTACACTTCATTTACACTCATACATATCATCCTTATTCATTCTCTGAAGTATAGTTTGAACCGTAAATACCGCAGGCTAAACAGGAAAAAGAAGTCAAAGGAGAATACCCATCGGATTGGTCTAGTGGTAAACTCGTCATCGCAAATCAGCTGATTTCGAAGTCCAGAGTTTTACAGTTCAAATTAGGATTTGAACCGCCTTTACTAGGGTAAAGGAAGTTATTTTTAAACGGGTTTTAATACTAGATGGTTGATACCGGTGTTCTTTGGCGGCTGTGTTTCAATTAACCATACACCGCAGAAATGGTTGCGAAATGGTTCCGAGACTTTACATGACTACATTTTATTTATATTCATAAATATCATCCTGATTCATCCTCTGAAGAAATACCTTACGATGGTTTCGGAGGCTAAACAGAAAAAGAAAGAAAGTCAAAGGAGATTATTTTTAATGGTTTTAATTATATCATAAATCGACCAGAGGAATTGATTTTGCTGGAAATAAGATATCACAGTTATTTGATTAAGAGAAAGTAGTATTTCAACGCTCGTTACATTCAAAATTGCAAATAACAGCAACTCTTCTTTTTCGACTACAAATGAAGAACGAGAAACAGATATATCATCAAAAACAGATATATTTCAATAAGAATGCGATTCGGAGATAACAGTAAATAATTTCTATAATAACTACAAATCAAGCCTTCATTAGATAATCGGTTTTCAAAAGCGTTCAGGACTTGGATTTTAAGATATGTTGGTCTTCATTTCGTAAATTAATCTTGAATCTTGGTTTAAAATGCAAAGTCACCTGATAATTGTCAAGTATTATAAAACACGATTTTATAGAGTGGGAATTTATTATTTATGAACAATAATGTAATACAGAAAAAAAGAACATAACATCGCCTAGATGAAATCTATGTTCACTCTAACCAAAAATTGAGTAAATGATGGAGTAAGGAAAAAGGATTTTCCCATTTCATTTTCTGAAGGCAAAAGAATTATTGTAATTCATCCAGGTGCGATAAAGGATTTCTTCATAGCAGTCTATGTTTAAGAAGTGTTTAAATTACGGGAGGAAAGGGTTGCTGTCAGGAATCT
The DNA here is from genome assembly GCF_047948215.1 of Lycorma delicatula. Taxonomy (NCBI): domain Eukaryota; kingdom Metazoa; phylum Arthropoda; class Insecta; order Hemiptera; family Fulgoridae; genus Lycorma; species Lycorma delicatula. Next base: position 59,647,585 of record NC_134462.1, read on the forward strand.
ATAAAATACAACAATTTCAAAATGTGTGTTGAAAATGAGTTTCTACTTAAAAAATAACTGCGAATTCATTTCACGGTAGTGCGAGATATAATACAACAATAATACATAAAATTAATAGATTTTATACATACAACGCTATCATTGTATACAGTTTAATTGAAAATCCAAGTAAATATTTAAATTACCAAAAAAATTTAATGTAGGACGGCTAAAAAAACATAAAATTATCATTTAATATATCTATAATGAGACGTGATTTATATATCGTAACAATACACCAAATGGACAATAAGATTCAAATTATGTGCAATTTTTTTAAATAAAAGGTTTTTTTAATTTTAAAATTACCGCCCTACCAGCCGAACCTCTAAGCGATCGGAAGTCTTTAGTTCCTGATGAAAGATCATGCAAGTGTAACAAAGGCAAAAATGTTGACTGAGGGAGATTTTAAGACAACCTCATGAGACCGGAAACTATCCGTATAAGAATATAAAAAAAGAAAAAATAGAAAAAAACTTTTTTAGAACGGTAATACGTAACAGAAAATTGTAATCGATAAGTTTGTTTTAAATGTTGTTGAAAGTGAAACAAATTCAACGGACGATGAAATAAACAATTGACAATGACTTGCAAGTAATCTTTTTTTCTTTCATAAGAATATTTGAATTACAACTAGAACAAAGGTCTAATAGTTACGGTATGTTCGTCTTTTACACTAAATTGCAATTGTAATCAAAGAACTTTTTAATTATTACTATTTTAAATTTTTAATAAAAATAAAATTATTTTTAAATTTATTATTATTATAATTTTAATTAATAATAATAAATAAACTAAATTTATCATAATAATATTTGCAATATTTAAACAAACAATTTTTTAAATACCGTAGAATGAACTTGTTTTGGAAATTAAGATATACTGTTTTTTAGATTATAATTTAAGAATAATTTTAGATAATTTGTTTTAATAATAATTTTTAGAGATAACAATTGAGAAACTATTACAATACGGATGTTGTCACTTAGACTTAATTTTTTTGTTAGTTACTAACGTATTAGTTGAATACGGCTGAAGATCATAAATACCAACATTGTATTTGATGGCGCGTATTAAATCCATCACGTTGGCAACATTGCCGGCTATTCTAGCGCCAAACTGCTCTAATGATGTTTGAGTACTATTGTAACATGTAACTCTCACATAAACATACTCTGTTAAAACTAACTGAAGCGCGTAGCAATTTGGCAACGTTGTACATGCTTGAGAGGAATTGCAGCTTATTGTAACGACTAGAACTAATGCGTATGAGAAAGCTATGTATCCCTCCCAGCTGAATTTAGGAATAAAATAAAAAATACTGAAGGAGATAAAAACATTCGTAAGGCCGAGCGCCCCCCTTAATAATCTAATAGCAATAAAATTAAAATATGACATTTATATGATGTCTCTTAGAAGTCGAATGAAGATTACCAACAAAAAAAAAAAAAAAAAATGACTCATCGCCTACCGACGTGATACAAAAGTGAAAGACAAACAATTGCATCTCTGTGATAAGACTGCTTCATGTTACACTTATTGTTCCTTGTCTCTAATTCGTTGTTTTTATGACTGAATACATCTTCTTTTACGTTAGAATGTCTTCGTTTTCTATAAATAACTGTCTACCATTAAATATTCTGATTATTGTGTACAGTTAATATTACACTGTGCCTAATAAAATGAAAGGCGGTCCATATTAAATCGTAAATCTGCATCTTTAGTAGTAAAGCATCCTTCTTATATCATTACAGAATTTTTCTCACTGCCTTCTAGTACATTCCGATAAACTGGTAATTAAGGTCCTCAAAATAATTCTCCTTGATTACTTTCAGGACTAGCCAGACACGTTACAAAAATCTTCCTAGAGAAAGGTTGTCCATTACAGTTGTTAATTTCTTTATTCCGTAAAATATTTCATTCTACAGAAACTTGATTTATTTTTCTTTTTCTTAATAAGATCTACAAATCTATTATTTTGATATTTTCACTGAAATTTTAAGTCTAAGTAAGATTTATTTTATCAGGTCTTGATATTATAAAAAAATGCTCGCCGTAAGTTCTACCATTAGTCATCAATAGTTATTTTAAGCTAAATCGCACTTTTTTGGGTCTTAGCAGGATACATCCTGCAATATCGTATATGTTCTTTCTTCTTAAATTAATCTTATTTTATATTAAATTATTTTATTTCCTTAAAGGAAAAAACTTCACTGATTGTTTATTAGCCAAAAAGACAACAATATCTTGAATATTTTGCAACAAGAGAGTGTACAGTAGTTGAAATATGGTTGAATTTATACGATACAAAGCCTTTACTTAGTCAATTTTACAGATTCAAGACCGGGTAAATACTGGTAAAATTGTATTTACCTACATTAGATGGGAAAAGTTTTATGTAAAACCGATGATAAGAAAAAAGATAAAACAATTTTAACAGAATAAAATTCATTTTAATACGACGGATATTTCTAAAGTAAAGACCGCTGGGAAATTTCTCCCCTTAAGGTTGGAGAACCTATGTCGTTCATTGCCACGCTAGTAATGTACACACTGAATTGTTGTCTGTAAGTTGTTGCGTTGTAGTATCTTTAATTACGTGTGAGTTATTACGTTATAAAATGAATAGGAAAATCGGTGTAGCCGCCGACTGCGAAATACGTGAATTCATACGATTTTTAAACCATCAAAACGTTAAGTCGGATCAGATTCATGGGCAGTTGGTTACTACGTATGGCGATAATGTAAGGAATGAAATAAACGTCCGAGTATGATGTGAAAGTTTTGGAAATAAAAAGAATTAATGTGCACGATGAAAAACTTTCGGGGTGGCCCTCGATAATCACAGACGACTTGTTGAAAGGCGTCGATAATGAAATTAAAAAAAATCGTCACTCAATGATTTCCTACCTGGTCCTTCTTTTTCCTGATGTTTCAAGAGCTGTTATCGTTCACATTGTTCATGACCATTTAGGCTTCAGAAAGGTTTGTGCCCCCTGGGTGCCTCACGTCTTAACGGAACGTCACAAAAATATCCGAATGGAATCTGCATTGAAATTTTTGATGCACTAACAGAAAAAGGTGACGAGTTCCTTAATTTGATTTTTACCGGCGATGAAACATGGATTTCGTATTATACGCCAGAGAGAAAATTGCAGTCAAGTGAATGGCGTCATTCTCAATCATCAACTAGACCGACAAGGGTCGAGCCACAACCATTTGGACGCTAACTAATGGCCACAGTCTTTTGGGATCGGTTTGGCATACTGCTGATTGATTTCATGCCACGTAGAACGACTATAAATGCAGACGTCTACTGCAAAACTCTACGTAAATTACGGTGCGCCATTCAAAATCGGTGACGTGGGCGGCTGACTGATGGCGTCGTCCTGCTGCACGATAATGCATGTCCACATGTGGGTCATTGTGACCCACATGTGGGTCCATTTGTGGGTGCGACACGTGATTTACTGAGAATATTTAGATGGGAAATTTACAATCACTCACCATGTAGTCCGGACTTAGCTCTTTCTGATTGCCATTTAAATTTGGGAAATTGAAATAATTTTTGAGTCGTGAGTACGCGGGTGACGATGAACTTAAAAATGCTGTTAATCAGTGGCTAATGGACTGACGGCAGAAGAATACGACGAGGGTGTATTGAAGCTGATGTACCGCTACGTTAAATGTCTTAATTCATGTGGCGGTCATATAGAAATGTAGTATAAGGTATGTAATTTAAGAAAAAATAAAAAAAATATTTATAAAATTTTCAGAATACTTTTTGTACACAATGAAACGGTCTTTACTTTAGAGGAAACTTCTATAGAAATAAAACAAAAATATAAAATAGTTTAGTAGTAGATATAAACATTTTTATGTGTAATCTTACAAATAACAATAAAAATTACTACTACAAATGATAAAAAGAAACTAATCTTCTTGTGAAATAATATATGAAGATAATAAAAATGAAATACACAAGCGAAAAGTCTAAGAAAGTTTGTAAAATCTGTAATGTTAGCGTTAAACAGCAAACTGCGTATTATTCCGCATGAGAAGTACTATTATAATAAGGAGGGAGCAGGTGCTGCTCTGTTTCTTCCATTACCCTGATTAAAGTGTTTGACCGCGTAGTCGGTAGTCGTTGTCGCCGTTGTTGTTATATAATGATAATAATAATAGTAATAACAATAATGATAAAAGCAGTTATAATTTCAATAATACATATCACCAATAATGTTGCCGCTGAACAATATTTAATGCTTTAGAAAAAACTTTCTGCATCTTTAAATTATAGTAACCTCTTAGACTACGCTATTTATTTATTTTTTTAAGATTAACAGATAATAATACATTTTTTATGCATACTTGTTACAAATTTTTTTTCTATAAATGATAAATAATTAAAAAAATTAAATCCATGATCACTCCGCTATGAAGAGTGTTTAAACCAGCCGGCCTCCGAGTGGTAGCGTCTCGTGCGTTCATCCGGAGGTTCCGGGTTCGAATCTCGGTCAGGCATGGCATTTTTCACTGGCTATTGTCATTCATTTCATCCTCTGAAGTAATATCTATCGGTGGTCGGAGGTTGAAAACTGGTAAATACGGGTAAAAACCCGTAAAACTGACCCAAAACTAGTTAAAACGGGTAAATACTGGTAAAATTGTATTTACCTACATTACATGGGAAAATTTTTATGTAAAACCGATGATAAGACCAAACATAAAACAATTTTATCAGTGTACAATTCATTTTAATAGAAATAAAAAAAAAAAAATATAAAATAGGTTAGCAGTAGATATAAACATTTTTATATGTAATCTTATAAATATCAATTAAATTTACTACTACAAATGATAAAATGAAACTAATTTTCTTGTGAAATAATATATGAAGATGATAAAAATAAAACCGTTCAAATCCCAGAAAGGCATGGCATTTACACACGCTATTGTCATTCATCTCATCCTCTGAAGCAATCGGTGGTTCTGGAGGTTAAAAAAAAAGACATGAAGTATTTAAACCAAATTTATGTATTAAAAATCATCGAAATATGAGATAACTCGTAAATAATTCTTTTGAGACTTTTCAACTATATCTTAAGACGGTCTCGTAAATAAAACAATTAACAGAGGTAGAAGTTAACTTTATAATTAGGAAATGGGAAAATACTATGTATTAATATAAATTAACTATGTATAAATAGTTTATACATATATATATGTATATATATATATATATATATGTATAAACTATTTATACATAGTTAAATTTATATATATATATATATATATATATATATATAAATATTTTATTTTACTGAAATTAATCTTTTAAGATTTGTACTATGCCTCCGCACTTAAATTATATTTACATTCTGTTAAATAAACCAACTGGTACAGAATATTGAGATAAGACATATCTTACCTTAATTTTTAATGAAATTTCTTCCGCGGGATTCTCAGCATCCTCAGTCATGATTGAAATAAATCCGTTATTGCATAATAAAAATTAAAAATAAAAATAATGAAAATTACATATTAATTTACACGAGTTATTCTACGTGTAGCAGATTTTATAAGACCGTCTTCCTCAAACACTGTCTGATGGTTTTGTCAAATTGACTTTTTTTTTCTATTTATATATAATATTTTTCTAATATATTCAATTTTATCATCTTTATTAATTTCTAATATTTCTAAATTTGTGTTAATATTAAAAATACAATGTTTATTGTTTATTACGTGGTCTGCCGTATTAGATAAATCTGATTTATTATACTGTTCAAGAGATTGTAGTTACAAACGATTTGTTTTTTCTTATTTAAATATCATCACAATCATTATATTTATATTTATAAATTCAAAAGAGATTTTTTTTGTAATAAAAAAATGCTTTATTTTAATTTTATAAAAATCCATTTTTTCGTATCAAATTATATTTACAATCAGTTTCGTACATAAGAAAAGATAAGATAATTAGTTAACGATAAGTAATATTGATTAAACGATAATATAAGTAATTCCATCACAATTATCAAAGTTATAAAGGAGTTTCCTTTGAAACATCTTAATTACATTGAACACATCAACAGTAAATCAAGGTAGAAGTTAGCATATGCATTGATAATGTCCAACCTGTAATGAACTAGAAATTATAATAATTTTCGTTACTACGAGTAAATCCACAACGTAAAAAGAAATAAAATAGTAACGTAGGAACAAACAATACTGTATTACACACATAAATGATCATAAACGTAAATATTTTGATGATGCACAGTTTAAGAAGAGAGGCCTTCTCTTGACTATCAATATTAGGTCCAGTAGATGTACCCGATTTAATCACCTTACATCTTCCCCGTTGTTTAAGAGGTTTTGTTTTCACCCTCTTCCCCCCGGCCATATCCACAACAAAGCAAAGCACAGCCCAGGGGGTTGCCTAGTCAAACGGGCCTCCCCGTACGCCGGCCATAATTCTAGTCCGACAGATCAGCCCGCCGGTTAGATTTCCTGCCTCTAACCCCTAGGGCGAGGTATCCTAGCCCTATGTCGTTCCTGGTCTCATCCCAGAAGTCGGGACTCGATTTTGACGCCAATGCCTTTAGTGAGAGCATCCTGTATAGGGCACTCACACCGGGCCTCGGCCTTTTTCGGGAAGGAATGAGGGAGTCCCAGTGTCTCATTTCTAAGAGGTTAACAACTAGATCGTTTACAGTGTCGTTAAGTCTTATTTTTTACTTAGTTGCAAATCGATCAATCTTGTTATTTTAGTTCCTAAACTAATTTTATTATTATGGAAAAGTATTCTGACTTACAACAGTTTTTAAACTCAACTATATATATATATATTCTTTTGGTGCAGAATTGATTTTAAGTTACAAATAAAATACATCAATAAACAGAACATCTAACCTCAACTACTTTTAAAGAAAGATTCATCACTTCTGATGGTTGAATATCTTCTAAGTTGGTAAACATGTTCAATAACCACATTTATTAAAAAAATAAATAAATAAAAATTAGAATGCAGTATGTAAATTCTCTACCTTCAAAAATTTTATGTAAATATATTTACTGTATAATTTGTATTCTTTACATACTTGGGAAAATTTAGAGTTATTTACAAGAATCTTTATAACATCTGGTGGATCAAAATTTAAAAAAGGGAGACTTAACTAAAAAATATGATAGAATATTCACTTAAATTAGCATCATTATTATATATCATTAACGGAAAGAAAAAAACACTTTTTGCTATTCATAGGATTATATACCAATTAAACCTGTAAAAGTATTAATGAAAAGGAGAGTGAAAACGGATACCAAGACTGGAAGAGCTGAAATCTTGAAATGCAGCATTACAACAATACAAACTAGAAGTTTGAAATGCAGCACTGATATTTAACAGGAATATCTACTTCAAACGTATTCAAAATTATATGTGTAGGAATTTTTCTTAAAATTATTTCTAAGATTATAAAACATGATTAATGTTATATTCTTCAATTTCTATGAATTTTCCCACTTTAAGGTAATTTTAAAACTATCAAATATGATAAATTAAAAATTCAGGGAAAATTTTAAGGTTTTCCTTTCAATACATCTTAAAAGAATGAGGAGATTGAAGGGTGGGTTTTATAACTCTCTTATATTTTATAGTCCAAACTGCGATAATAGTTGAAAGCAATGATAACAATATCTGGAAAAAATAGAATTCCTTTATAATTACCGTTAAAAGAGTGAAAAATTATGATCGCGGGTTCCCTAAATCTATAAGCTACTTCTTACAAGTTGAATATAAAAAAAAATTCAGGTCAAATTTTACTAAGATATTTTAGGGAATGTTTTTCACGAATTCCCTTTAAAGCAGTATTACAAGGATGAAGCTGGATAAGGAGTTTTGTATTTCCAATTTATGTCACGAAACTGCTGTAAATGTTAGCATCATGCGAAGAACTAACTTTCGAAATTAGATAATTTGTATGTTACGAGTATAATTTTAACGGAAAGAATTTTAAATTGATTTAACTCTTTAAATCGCGTATTAATTTTGGTATAAAACTGTGTGTCCGTAAAGCACGGATGATGTTTTCTTGTGCTGGTACGGACTAAAACGTACAAGAGACAGTGAAAGATAAAATTTCAGTTACTTATTCTTTGTTACTGTAATTAGTAAGCACATTACCCCTAGAATGGATTAAACAAAATTATCGTAGTGTTGATTTTGTGAGGTATTATAAAAATTCTTTTCAGCAGTCAATTATTTTATCACAAAATTTATCTTTATTTGTTATTTCTTACAGTTGTAATTACTTTACAAATTTACCAATTCTATTTTAGTACTTTTTTTATTTTTCTATTCATTAACAGTAACAATTTAAATTATACTAGAGGCTAACTTAAAGAGATCATGAAGACAAAAATAACGAATTTATGGTTTCATAAGCTATTTTATCGCATTAGTTATTTTTTATCAAAATGCGATGAACGATTTAAAACTGATCATTAAAGCAATTTTTTAGTTAAAAAGATTATTTCGTAAGAAATCCTAAAAATCTTGGAGTTTAAAAAGTGTGGGAACGAAAGTGTATTGTGACATTCTAAAAATAAAATTATTCCCGTAATTAAGAAGGAAACGTCCTGATTCTCTCTTAAAAGGGATAATTCTTCTACATCATAACGACCTGCTCCCATACCGCTCAAATGCTGGGTAGGAAGGTCCACATCCACCTTGGAATCCCGATCTCTCATTACCAGATTTTTTTTGTTCGGTCCTCTCAAAGAGTTTTTACATACGTCAAGTTAATAATGAGCATTTCAAGAATGCGGTACTAGAGGCTGAGACATCAAGGTGAACAATTCACCTCTACTGGAATAAAAAAGACACAATGAAGATGGTTAAAATGCTTAATTTAGCCTAGGATTATGTTGAAAAGTAGCGTTAGTTTAATTGTCATTGAATAAACAGTAACTTTTTTATAGTCATTTATTTATTTAGTTACTAAACCACCCCTCATATGTATTAGAACAAATAAAAAATATAAAACATCAGTTGGATAATTAATTGACTGTAGTAAAAAATGTTACTCTTTTAAACAGATATTAAATAATAATAATAATAATAATAATAATAATAATAATAATTGCTTTTCAATATTTCTTTAAAATAATTATAACATTAACCGCAGAAGAAAAGTTAATTTATTTGGATGCAATTTTAAATCATGGAAATTCTATAAAATGAGTTATATTCGACTGCATAACACTAGTCTGCATTGTTTTCCCCCTTTTTCAATATTTTACAATATTCTGTCTTCATTAATTGTTAGAAAAAGCAATAATAGTATTGAACAAGCAGTGTGGAGGTTGGGTTGTGTCCAACAAGCGTAGCTTTGGAATTTTTCCAAAGCCGTCTTGTTTTCCGTGGCTTAAAAGATAATGATACACATGTTTACGTGTAGAGCTATATGGTGAGGTTTACTTTCGATGTTAATAGATATAAATTTTCTAGTACATTATTTAAGTAATGATCTTTTAAAAATAATAATTCTATAAAATTTACGATCTCCCTTTCTATATACACAAGCCTAAAGTACCCTTTCTTCGCACGGGTAAATTCGTAATTTTTATACTTTTTTTCTAATGTTGCCTGTTCCGCTACAACGAAGTATGTTGTACATTCTAAAATATATGGAATCAGTACATTCAAGTTAATTTTAAAATTTAACTGTGAACGGAATGTATAATAAGGTATCTTAATTTTAAGGTTTTATTTTACAAGATGTTTTGGTGAAATATTTTTTAAAATTACTGAATAAAAAAATTCAAAACCATTTATTTATTAATTTATTTATTTTTTTAATAGGATATTTTCACTCTCTCAAAATTGTTTTAAATTAAAATTTCAAATTATTTTTTCATAGAAATTTCGTAACTGTCATTTAGAAGTTTTGTTTTTCTGTATTAACCTCTTAAAAATGTTGATAATAATTAATAACGTATTCATATTGCTTATTCTGTTTTACCTTTTTCTTAGGATTGATTAAAAAAAAAATTAGGATGATAAAAAAGAAGATATTAACTGTGTAATCGAATTTTAATGTAGCTGCGTAAGTACATGGAAAGACAGTTTTGTTTCCACAGAGCTTTACCATTTATGCTGAATATTAAGTCTATTGTAAGTTTCTATTTCAAGGATGTCGGAAAATGCAAGAAGGTTAGAGAATTTTACTTCATTACTCTCTACTAATATGTTGGGTGTGGTTTTAAGGGACATTACTAAACGTTAGTAATTATTATTTTGAATATTGTTGAAGTTGTTATTGAAAATTTATCTTAGACCTTACTGGAATGATATTGATAGTTTTAAATATAATTCTTTCATTCTCTTTACCTAGTTAGATTTGGGTTAGGAAAAAGTATCGGCATAACTGTAATTTAATATTAAATATTATCTAATATTTACTTTAGATTTCAAGTTTCCAACACTTCCATTTACAACTCACATTAATCCCTTAAGGGTTAACAAACTAAACAAATTTTTCTGACTTCTCTGTTTTGTATATCTAATAGTGTATTTAATAAAGATTCAGGCGACTATTTTCGCTATAAATCCCCACTCCAATTAAAGGCTTTCTTAGAAATATTTATGCCAAAGTTAATGAGGACTTTTATACAGAATGTTCTAAAATGGTGGGCTGGCTATAATTTGTCGGATTCTGCTTGTAAAATTAAACAAAAAATATCCTTAGGAGAAATGGCAATTTCTTCTTCGTTCTCACCGTCCGTCATTTTGTTATTTTTATATCTCAAATTCGGATAAACGAATTACATTAATATTTGGTAAGGGTCTTGGTAATAAAGTTTTAAAGTTAGCAAAAAATCAGGACTTAAATACCTTCGCAAATTACAAAATGGCGGTTATGTCTATTTTTCGATCCATTATATCTCCATAAATATTAGTTTTATCAAAATTAATGTTATTTTCTAAAATATTAAGTCTTTTATTTTGAACAAAGTGGCATTCATTTTATTTTTGAAAATCGGCTAACAAATAGCACAGTTATGCCAGAAAATTGATTTTATAATATGTGTCTGTTTTCATATCCTCCACTTAGGTTCAATTTGATGAATTATTAATTGTTTTTATTTATTGTTAATTCTAGTATTGTAAATTAGTATCAAATTTAGTAATATTTTTTTCACAATAATAGACCTAATAAGTATGAAACAAAATTGCATACTTTTCTCCCATAACTCGATTAATTGTTAACAGATTGAAAAAAAAAAGTCATTTTGTTCAAAATAAAAGGCTTAATATTTTACCTAGAACATAAATTTTGATAAAACTAATATTCATGGAGATAACAGATTGAAGAATAAACATAGCTGCCATTTTTTAATTTGAAAAGATATTTCTGATTTATTTTCTAATTTTAAAACTTCATTTCAAAGACGCTTATCATATATTAATGTGATTTATCTATCTGAACTTGAGATATACATTATTATGTAAAGATAATAAAACGGCGGACAGTGGGAGAACGAAGGAGAAATTGCCATTTTTCCTAAGGATATTTCTTGTTTAGTTTTACAAGTAAAATTCGAAAAAGTACAACTAGCCCACCATTTTAGAAACACTCTGTATATAAGCATATTATATATTTCAAGGTAACGATTAAATATTTTATGAAGTAATTATTGATATTTAAGCAGATATTGCTTCTATGATCTTTTATTTTAATAACTAATTTAAACTACGGACAATATTAAAAAAAATAAAATTCTCATTATTGTAAAGAAACATTTATTTTTTATTTACCGCAACTAAATGACTTAGAAATAAATTATTTTATCAAATTTAAGTAATTATTATTTTTTATAATTTAATATCTACATAGAGTTGTTTTTTTATAAATTTAATTACAATAAGATGTCTTATTGATTTTAGACAAATGAACTTTGACGAGCAAAACAATTGTAAATTACTCAAGAGAACAAAGTATAATTTGTTTCTAATTTTTCCTTGTAATTAATGATTATGTTTCATTATTTAAATGTATTACTAATTTTTATTTGATTATTTTCAAATTAGTTACTTTATTTCATCTTCTACGAATAATCTATTAGTTTGGATAATAAAAAAAATATTTGCTGTACAGTACGTCATGTGTACGTGTAATTTTATAAAGGAGAAATGTGTATTTCTTCTTCTATTTATAGCAAGACAATTTTTACTTTTTACTATGCTCATTTCATAACAAGAAATTCTGTTGAGAGAGGTTGAATGCGATTCACAAAGAGCTGTCATGTTGCTCTACAAAAAAGTAAGGTAAAAATGAAATGAGACGAAGTAAGAGATATAATAAACGAGAGAGATAGAAGAAATAAGAAGAAGAAAGTAATATAAAGTAGTACTGAAACGGGCAGGCACCCTGTAATATTCATGAAGTGTCGTTAGGCGCACTTGAGCGTTGGCCTAGTGCAAGAAAAGCTCCCGGGCTATGAATAATATTAGCAGCAACCGAGGCTAGCGCTAGGCTAACGGAGTCCCCACCTAATTAAATCAAATGAGAGTTGTTGTTTCCTTAAATGAATTATGTCCTGAACAGTTCGGTTCGACCTCTTTCCTCATCCCTAGGGAAACTCCTCTACAGTAGTTTCAGTTCCTCTGTATTGCCCTTCTTCCTCTTCGTTACCATTTGTGCCCGTAGCGATGTCTAATTCTATCCAGTATCTGTAATAATTTCTTACCCTAGTTGTTTGGAATACTCATACTACCACTAAAACTAAATTTACGTGCAACTGAATTACGACCGACCACAAATAATATATATCAAAGACCCGATTCATACTCGTTTATTTTAGGCTAAGTTATAGATATCTGATAGTCGCGTAATTTTCGATAACTAAAAATCTTTTAACAAACGGCCATTATAGACGGTACGCTAATTAAACCTTATTTTGAATAAACTTCTGATAAGCTCAGATATACAATTAAAGTTAAATTAATCGTAATGTCTACAAAGTTAAGGTTAAATAGATTATATCAGCAATCATGTTTGAACACATTAAATTTTTATATTTCTATCGTATTTATAATATAATATTTTATATTTCTATTATAATATAATAAAACCTACGACAAAATAAAATACATTTTTCTGTATTTCATTAAATACAACTGGATTTTGCATCTAAATATAAAAAAATCCCTTTTGGTACTTCGGAAGGCGGAGGTAGATTTTACCGGTGCTAAGTACGGGATAAAAAAGATTTTCTCCTTAAAGTTGAAAAACTTAAACTTTACTCAATACGACAATGGTTGCATGTGAAAAAAATTTCAAATATTTAGTATACAACAAGCTCCATCTTCTTACAATTCCACCAACATTTTGGTCATCCCTTACATAAGGATTGGTCATATCAAAAATTGTTTCTTACAAACGTTTTAGGAAATGTTTAGAGGACTAATGATCACTTTAAACCGATTCGATACTGTGCCTATTAAGGGAGATATGATATTTTTTGTCTTCGATGTCCCATTTTTTCCATCCCTTGGGCCAGTGGTCGGTGATATCAAAAAACTTTACTTATATAAGTTTTAGGCTCTTATTCAATGAAAAGTATGAACTTAAAACGAGTTCGATACTTTAGTTAATAAGAGAGTTATAGCGCTATTTTTTTTTCGAAAAAGCTCCTCCCATTTCCATCTCCATGGTCCGATTTTACCCATTAACGAACTCGACTGAGAATTTTTGGTCGTTATATTTCATGTATCGATTTGAAAGTGGTTGGCGCAAAATTACGGCAGTTATCGTGCCAATAAAAAGTGAAATATATATATATATATAAACATTTGAACTGACAGTGGTTTTGGAGTCTAGGGGATGTGAAACGCGAAGATATCTCGAAATTTTCCGGAAGTCTAATCATGGTAGCCATTACAATAGGTAGCTTTCTTATGAAATCTAACTAATATCTTAATGACTACCTTTATCTTAATTCGTCTTTGCATTTTAATTACATCCACATTAAATAAATTTAATAATTTCATTATGCATAAAAATATCTATTTTTTTTTTTTGTCTTCAGTCATTTGACTGGTTAGCTGCAGCTCTCCAAGATTCCATATCTAGTGCTAGTCGTTTCATTTCAGTATACCCTCTACATCCTACATCCCTAACAATTTGTTTTACATATTCCAAACGTGGCCTGCCTACACAATTTTTCCCTTCTACCTGTCCTTCCAATATTAAAGCGACTATTCCAGGATGCCTTAGTATGTGGCCTATAAGTCTGTCTCTTCTTTTAACTATATTTTTCCAAATGCTTCTTTCTTCATCTATTTGCCGCAATACCTATTCATTTATCACTTTATCCACCCATCTGATTTTTAACATTCTCCTATAGCACCACATTTCAAAAGCTTCTAATCTTTTCTTCTCAGATACTCCGATTGTCCAAGTTTCACTTCCATATAAAGCGACACTCCAAACATACACTTTCAAAAATCTTTTCCTGACATTTAAATTAATTTTTGATGTAAAAAAAAAATAATATTTCTTACTGAAGGCTCGTTTAGCTTGTGCTATTCGGCATTTTATATCGCTCCTGCTTCGCCCATTTTTAGTAATTCTACTTCCCAAATAACAAAATTCTTCTACCTCCATAATCTTTTCTCCTCCTATTTTCACATTCAGTGGTCCATCTTTGTTACTTCTACTACATTTCATTACTTTTGTTTTGTTCTTGTTTATTTTCATGCGATAGTTCTTGGGTAGGACTTCATCTATGCCGTTCATTGTTTCTTCTAAATCCTTTTTTCTCCCGGCTAGAATTACTATATCATCAGCAAATCGTAGCATCTTTATCTTTTCACCTTGTACTGTTACTCCGAATCTAAATTGTTATTTAACATCATTAACTGCTAGTTCCATGTAAAGATTAAAAAGTAACGGAAATAGGGAACATCCTTGTCGGACTCCCTTTCTTATTACGGCTTCTTTCTTATGTTTTTCAGTTATTACTGTTGCTGTTTGGTTCCTGTACATGTTAGCAATTGTTCTGCTATCTCTGTATTTGAACCCTAATTTTTATTAAATGCTGAACATTTTATTCCAGTCTACGTTATCGAATGCCTTTTCTAAGTCTATAAACGCCAAGTATGTTGGTTTGTTTTTCTTTAATCTTCCTTGTACTATTAATCTGAGGCCTAAAATTTCTTCCCTTGTCCCTATACTTTTCCTGAAACCAAATTGGTCTTCTCCTAACACTTCTTCCACTCTCCTCTCAATTCTTCTGTATAGAATTCTAGTTAAGATTTTTGATGCATGACTAGTTAAACTAATTGTTCTGTATTCTTAACATTTATCTGCCCCTGCTTTCTTTGGTATGATGACTATAACACTTTTTTGAAGTCTGATGGAAATTCCCCTTTTTCATAAATATTACACACCAGTTTGTATAATCTATCAATCGCTTCCTCACCTGCACTGCACAGTAATTCTACAGGTATTCCGTCTATTTCAGGAGCCTTTCTGCCATTTAAATCTTTTAATGCTCTCTTAAATTCAGATCTCGGTATTGTTTCTCCCATTTCATCCTCCTCATCTTCCTCTTCTTCCTCTATAACACCATTTTATAATTCATTTCCTCCGTATAACTCTTCAATATATTCCACCCATCTATCGACTTTACCTTTCGTATTATATATTGGTGTACCAAAATATCTAAACCTTACTATATTTTAAAAGCATATTTCAAAAGATAAAAGTTAAATGAAACATTGTAAAAATACAAATATGTAAAATAAATTTTAAAATTGAAATTAAAATGTATTTCTAACCAAGAATATTTTAAAATTTAATTAATTAGGTATATTATTTTAATTTATATATAAATAATTCTATTTTTTGGGTAAAACAATATTGGAGTACTTGTTACTGGCCAATCAGGGCTCGCTTTGCTTTCCTTCCTGTCTAGCCAGTGTGTTCATTATCCTCATGTTTGTGAAAATAATACTGATAAGTAACGATTAGATCCTATTCTATTTATAAAAACTATTAAGTGTATTGTAATTTCTTCATAAAAACAGTTAAAATGTACAGGACTCGAAATTTTGAGTGATATGAAGTCAGCTCACTTATTAAAAATAGTAGTTGTAGCCGTTTACCAGTCCTTCGTAAGGGCAAAAATGTATTTTGCCTGGTTCTTAGCGATATCCGACAAACACTACGAAGAAATGATTTTACTTTGTTACTCATTTTTACATTCTTGTACGAAGTAAAGGAAGTATTGTGATCGCGAATAATTTCGGTTTTCAGATTTCAACCGAAATATCCATTTGACTAGTTTCGGTTTGACTTCTGTATGTACGTGCGTATGTATCTCGTAAAAGTAAAAAACTATTAGCCGTAGATGTTGAAATTTTGGATTTAGGACTGTTGTAATTGTGCACCTACCCTTTTTATTGCAATGAACTGGACTAAAATAAAAAAAAAAAATTGGATTTTGGACTTTTTCTTAACTGCAGTAATAAGCCTTCATTGAGAAATCTTAAACGATGTATCATAAGTGGTACTTAGTCTATTTTCATTGGTTCCAGAGTTATAGCGAAATAAGATTTTAATTAATGCAATATTTGCATCTTACGAGGGGAAGGCATGTCGGTTTGAATCTCCTTTTTTTAACTTTTTTTTAATTTAAATATATTGATTTATTAATAATTAATAACCTCTGATTGTAAAAAGAAAATTACCATAAATAATAATTCAATAACCACAAAAATAAAAAAATGCGAAAAAATATCTAAAGTTATTAATGAAATAAAATTTTATGTACTTTTCATTTTAAAAAAATGTGTAATGTAATTTAATAGGTGTACAAGGAAGTCATGTTATGTCCACATCAGAGTTTTCATTTCTAATCTTTCTGTTTAATTTTTTTATTTTATGTTATTTAGTCAAGTAACCGGAGGCAGGTGCTCCAGTCGCATCGCGTCGCGTTGTACACACTGTTGTAACAATGCCAGTGGCTGTTGTTTGGTTAAGCCACCGTGCCACATTTAAATTCTTTACACATTTAAAGTTACTTTCTTTGATAACCGAAAGAGATATTGAAAAAGAAAATTCAATTTCAAATACGGCAAGTAGTTTCCGAATTCGATTTGCCAATAGTAAAGTTGTATATCGGCAAGGAACATAATCTGGTTGTTACGGTAAGCCATTAAAACGAGCACCTTCTTAAAATGGTCAAACATTTCGTAACGGTAATAGTCCTACGTTATTTGCAGGTATAAAACCTTAGTTCTTTCAAAATTTCATCTCGATCGTTTTTGCGTGAAAGTGTTACAGACTCACACACACACGCTCGCGCGCGCGCGCACACACACACACACACACACACACCACTAGATTTATATGTATATATATATATTTATTTATTTATTAGATTTTATTTTGTACTGAAAATTCTATAATCTTTCTGAGATTTTCAAGCAAAATTTAAGCTTAGATAAAATTCATTTCATTTTAGCAGGTAAAGATTCCAGTAAATCTAGAACGCTGAATAATACTCTTTATAGAGTTTAATTGTCATACCATACGCAGTTTGTTTTAGCATATGTTTTTTTTAAGATCGCTGCTTGCATTTTTTTTAAATTCTTTCCTTTCGGGACCACTTTTAGGTATTGCTTCAGAGGATGAGGTGAATGATTTGAACCGAGTATGAAAATTCCAGATCTGACCGGGATTTGAACCTCCGGATAAAAGACAGAAACGCTACCACTCGCGCCACGGAGGATGGTAAATTTTATTATTTAAATATTCAAAACATTACAGTTAATTAGTTAGATTACTGAGCGAAGCAAGCGTAAGTTAAGTTTGGTTGGATTACATTTATAAAATAAATAAATATAAATGGTTATATCGTTATTTGCTTATTTCTCCAACCTGGTTATTGTTAATATCAATATTTCTTGCTAGTTTCAGTTATCGCCAGTGAAAAACTTGCAAAAGAGAAAAGAAAAATTACCAATTATTATTTTTTATTTTTAAACATACATATTCTTACTTAATTCTTATTGGATATTAAAATTACAACGATTTTTAGCCGATTGGTTAAACAATTAATTTTTTTTGGGGGGGAATTCAGAAAATAATCCCTATTTTTTTTTCTGAAGTAATCTATTTTTGATGTTACCCACCATTTCCTAGTCAATCTTTCAGTGATTATGTAAATTAAATAATTAATTCGCTGTTTATATTTTACCAGTAATAACAGTTATATTTTTAAACGGTCTTGCAGACAGTTTTCCTTTTATTGTACAGCATATAATGCTTTGATTAATGCATTACTAATTATTTATTCATATCTTAGTTTTCAATAAACATTTTTTTATTGTTTTCGAGAAGTAAACATACAAACATACAAAAAGAGAGAGAAATTACGGTTACAATTTCTTTATGGTTTTACACAATGAGCCCCCTGAAAAATTGGCCGCTTAAATGATTGTTTATTCGTACTTTAACAACGTTTATGCTTATGTTCATACAATAAGATTATATTTATTAAAATTGGTTAAACCTTACATAATCAATTATGTTTAAAACTTTAATCAATTTTAACTTTATTAATTTCATTTCATTGTAGACCAAAATTTGTTAAATTTAGTACAATATGAGCTAGATCTACTTACAGAGATTAGGAAAATCTAGTTTAGAAAACAGTTTATGTAATAGATAGTGTATTTAAAATATAGTTCATTTATTTCATTAATCTTTTGTTTGTTAATCCTGCCTACAATCCAGTTGTATTAATAGCCGTAATAATAAAGCAAAGAAAAAGTTCAATGAAGAGAAAAAGTAATCCTACCTGCATATATAAATGTTCTAATAATGTATACATTTGTTAAATATCGATCATTTCTTTATTAATATCGTATATTTGAAAATAAAATTCTATTAAAATGGAATATTTTTTTTTTGACCTTGCATTAATATGATTTCATTATGAAAGAAAATTATCGTAATATTTGTAGTAAAATTCAATGATCGGGAAAAATATTCTGTTGTTGGTAGAATTCTATTAAATCTAGGTCATAAAAAAAAACTGAATGTCTTTTAATTTTTTATTGAATTTTTATATATTATATTGTCATCCAATTTACTCTTGCTTTACAAGACTACTCCTTTCTTTTTTTCAATACATATTATTAATAATGTAAATTATATTTTCATAAATTTAATAATAAAGAAAAAAAAAATTAAACGGTATAGTTCTTGTTTACATTTATTCTAAAGTAAAAATAAGAGTAATTTAATGTATTATTAAAGCATAAAACTATTTTTTTTTAAAAACAAGAATTCTATGGAGACATACATTTTTTTATAAAGCAAACGTAAGTTTATTTCTTGTGTCAGAAGAATAAAGATCACGGTTTCATTTTGCGTGATGAAAAATATTAAAATCATGTAAACGTGTCAGTATATTTAATAGGAAAAATAGCTTTTACATAAAGAAAAATGCGTAACAAAGCAGCATTACCGGTTAAAGTGTTAGTGTATGTTTTTTTAGTGAACGAAAAGTCGCGACATTTTATAAGAACCTATACCGTTACTGAGAACAACCCCCATCTGTCATTTTCTTGAGATTTGCTTACACTCTTTTTTTTTAGCGCAGATTCTCACGATTCCCAAAGAGGAGTCCTGATACACGAAAAGAAATTAAAGACAGGAAATTTTTGACTATAATTTTTAAAAATTAATTTACGCAATTAATAGCCTAGATTTTTTTTCTAATTATGGAATCCTTAGTATATTACCATTCTTTTTCTACTAATCAAATTTCTTTTCTTTAAAATTAGGCGCATTATTCCTTCAATGGAAACTTGATGGAACGGTTTATACTTCTCACCTTGATACTATTAGACACATCTAATTCTTTAGTATTAAAATAAAAACGATTTGCATAACTTACACTGGACCAGACCTTCCCAAATTTATTTATTTTTATTACGTTGCTCACCTCCTAGATATTAATAACCTTTTTTTTTCTTCTTTTTTTCCCCTACTCCCTCGGGCCGGTTATCCAATTAAGTATACGCATATATTAATAACCTGATCTCTCAAAGGATTACGGAGGAATGAATGCCTAAAATTACTACAATGAGACGGGTGTTTTATCTCATTTCAGCGTTCCTGTATGGTCGAATTATCTCGTTGTCTTTAACGATCACTTTCCCTAATAGTTATTTCTCCCTCTCCAAGGGGTTCTGCGAGTGCAAGTTTTATCTTAACACTCCTTGGTCCAGGATGTGAATGTCCTTATAAATACAGAGTCCTAAGCATTTTTGTAGTTGGGTTCGAGAAGGTACTGCCAGTAGTGTTACGTCGGGGTCGGTATTTATCTATCCGATATACTCGTACTCGTAAGTTAAAGTTGATCTAGAAATTAAAGCTGATCTTGAAGTAATTAACAGGAAAGTT
The DNA here is from genome assembly GCF_047948215.1 of Lycorma delicatula. Classification (NCBI taxonomy): domain Eukaryota; kingdom Metazoa; phylum Arthropoda; class Insecta; order Hemiptera; family Fulgoridae; genus Lycorma; species Lycorma delicatula. The sequence goes on from NC_134462.1 coordinate 59,668,116, forward strand.
TGAACGTACTTATCCTTTCTATTAGACTAGAATATATTTAAATTATTAGGAAATACAATTTGGGCTTTTCATTTTAATTTTTATTTAAATATAATGTGAGCATTTCATTATGCGTGCACCTTCTAAAAAGATAAAGGTAAAATAAAATGAATATTTTCCAAATAAAAGTCGGATTCTTAATTAATACCTGTGGGATCTTTTGATAATAAACGTATTTAATTTATGTTAAAAAGAAGATTACAAAAAATGTATTTTTATTCTTCTCATAATATTTTCTTAGTACTTATGAATATGATTACCCTTATAATGAAATTAGGTTAAATATCCCTTAACTTCATTTGCAAATTAATAATTATACTTACTAAAATTCTATATATATATATATAGTGTGTGTGTGTGTGTAAGTGTTGTTCCTCGTAAAAAAAAGAAATTATTATTTTAAGTTAATTACAAATTAAATAGCAACATAACAAACAACAATTTTACAATCTTCAACCTGTATAAACTTTTATTTATATTTACAAGTAATACAAGCATTTTAAAAGATATATATGTCATAATACTGACAGTTATATTACTATCAGTTAATAACGAATATGTAAAAGATACATTATTATCCTTCCTTCCAAAATTTTAAATAGCCATCCATCTTTGTTAACTGAGAAGAAATATCAAGCACAGATAGAAAAAAATTACTTTTATTTTCCTCTCCATTTCATTCTTTATATTTCATTATTTTACATTGAAGAGAGGGTAGTGAATTGAGAGAAAGATGAGAGAGAGAGAAAGAATTGTGTGTTCGTGTGTGCATGTGTGTGAGAGCATGAATTTAGAAGAAAGGTTTGGTCTGCGGGGACTTCACAGTCCCATCTGTGCTTTCAGGAAATAAATACAATTCCCTTTCCAGTATCTTTTCTTCCACGCCTTTTCCAGTACTAGCTCTTTCTTCTTTTTCCTCTATTTTGTCTCTGCTGCCTTTACCTCCACCGCACTACGTTCTATCTTTTTCTTCGCTTTTTTCTCTCAGTCTTTATTTTGCTGTAGTAGTGTTGTTCTCGTCTTATTCTAGTCGCTTTATTCGATACATCGCTCAGTAATACAACGCTTCTGCATTAAAGGCCTTGCGGCCAGGAACGCGTTCTTAAATAAATAGTGAAAATAAATCTTTTTCATGTTATAAACCTCACGTTTCAATTTACAATTATTATACTTTTCTTTTTGGATTAGAGAAACCTATCGGTGATCTATTCGATTCATGATATGGTCTGACCAATAAAAAAATAATACTGAAATTTGTTGGAACAGTATTTACTTTGTAATGTACACAAGTAAAAATGACTGGGAAGCTATTACGCAGTTATAAAGATGTATACACAGTACTTTTATTTACAACATCAAATACGATTTAAAAAAAGTTATTATAGATAAGAAAGACTTCAGAATTTATAACCGGTGAGAATTTTTATTGCTGTGGCTTATAAAAAATAATATAGGTATGTATTATGAGAATACAAGAAATATTTGAATATAAGAAATAATATTATGGTAAGGCAGAAATCGTTAATCTCTTGGGCAGCCCTATGAGTCTTCCTATTAGGCCTTTCTCTTCAGCTGAAGTTCTACAAGTGATCAGGAAGGAAAAAAGTACAAAGAAGATTGTACTTTTTTCCTTCCTGATCACTTGTAGAACTTTGATGTAATTAAAAATAAGATAGTTTTTATGTTACGTTCTAAAGCAATAGTATATATTTCTCAATGGTAATTTCCGGACAACGTAATTCCCAGCGTAATTTACAACGTAATGTACAATCCCAGCGGATTGTAAAGCCACGTAAATAGTCATGATCATGAAACCAGGAAAACCGGTAAAAGAAATCTCTTCGTTCAGTCCAATAAGCCTGTAACTTATTGTGTTAAAGATATTTGGAATATTATTCCTTCAGAGGATACGGCCTATTTTAGAGCATGATCGTTTAAATCCTGACGATCAGTTCAGTTTGTAAACATTCCACTATCGGGCAAACGTATAGTAAATGTAATCAGCAAAAGCCTTACGGAGAGGAAATACTGTTCAACAACCTTCTTAGATACTCAACAGGCCTTTGAGGTCTCGTTCCCTGAGCTAAAGATGAGTCTTATTCAACCATACTAAATTTTTCTAAGCGGCTACCTGGAAGGACGTTTCTCCCGGATAATATATGACCAAAAACTGTCTATGTTCTTAAAAACTAAGTCAAAAGTACCTAAAAGCTCTGTTTTGGGGACCTGTTTTATACTTCATCTTTACTGCAGACCTTTCGCCTACAGACCAGATCTCTGTTGCTTCCTTTGCTGATGATGAGACAGTTATTTTGGCAGTCAACGTCACCCGAACTGTGTCATCAAATAATCTAAAATCTGAGCTGGATTTAACCAAAAGTTGATTGAGTACATGGAAAGTAGGCGATAAGCAAGCAAAATCAAACCATGTGATGTTCAAAATGTGGAGGGTGGCTGCCCATGGTTCCATTTTGATGGTGTTTTAATCCTATAGACTGAGAGTGTGAGATACCTAGGTCTACACCTAGATCATTTCTAACGTGGAAAGTTTATGTAAGAGAGAAGAAAAGCAACTTGAGATAAAACTCAAGTAAATGTTTTGGTCCTTAAGCAGAGGCAAATTATCTTTATCTAATAAGCTGCTGGCTTACTCAACAATTCTGAAACCGATTTGGAACTATAGGATCCAACTTTGGTAAACTGCGAAAAAAGAGCAATGTCGAAAACTTACAGCGGTTTCAAAATAAACTAACGAGGTGTATAACAGAGGCGCCTTGGTTTGTAAATAAACAACGAAATTCACGAATATTTAGGTTTACGATAAGTCTGACGGAAATAGAACGTTTTCTTCAAAGTACGAACTGCTACTTAACAACCACATGAATCACTTGGCTGTTGTTGAAACTTCTTCAACAACAGGAATTTTGTTAGAAGATTAAAACATCTACACGTTATGAACCTTAATGACTCTTAAGTTTAAATTTAACTGTGAGTGCTGTGCATTATTTCTTCAATTTTTATTGTTAATTTATTGTCACTGTTTTCTTTCTCTTCTCATTCTTTCATCCTTTTTCTTACTATTTACGATTTGTTTTATTTTGCTATTTATTGTTCTACGCTAAGTGTTAAATTTAGAACACAATTATATACTGTATGCCCTTACCACTAAAGTTCATTGTAGTATAGTGTGTAATTTTTGAGGTTCACTGAGAATTCTTATCATGCAATTGTAAGTGTGATCCAGTTTATTAAAGGTTTATATAAGAGGTAACCGACTGAAAATAAACTCTGGAAAAAAAGAATTTTATAACAAATAAATTTAGATGCAAATGCGTTTTTAAAGAGTACCAAAAACTTTCAAGATTGAGTAACAGAATTTCTACAATATTTTTATTTTAAATTTATTGACGCGCCCGAATGTGTGGAACCTTGCTACGTATCGAAAAAATTCTAAAGTATATCATATCTATTTTGCTTACTTCCAAAATATACATAACCATCCATGATATCAATTCATCCGTCCGTTATTTGAAATCAACAATTTTTTTATGTAGTTTTGTAGTTGTGTATTTTTTTTTTTAATAGTATAAATAAAGATTAAAATTAATACCGTTCGCTATTTTTGTCGTATTTATTTTAAATAAAATCGAGCAATCTCTTTATAATCAAATGTACACCCAAAGATTTCATTGTACGTCCTTATGAAAATCACTAATAATTATAAGTTATAAAATGTAACGAGCCTATAATGATAGCTGTCAGTGCACGAGTGCAAAGTAATTTACGTCACGAGCCTTGGCGAGCCTTGTCGTAAACTTTGCAAGAGTGGTTTAGTGGCCATTATAGAGCATTTTTTCTACGCTGAGAAAATATTATGATCATTGAATTAAATCAGTGATAGAATACACTGTTTACAGAATATTATTTTTAATTTTTCAAAAAATACATTAAATCATAGATTTTTGTGGCAATAGGTTACTAGTCATAAGTTCTACCTTTTCTTTAATATTGATCAGTGATCCATATTATTACTTAAAGACATTTCTCCCTCAGAATCTAACAAAATTAAGAAAAGTTTAACCAGTGTAATATAGAAACTTGGTTACCTAACGGGATATTTTTAAATTAACTTCTGCGTGCTAACTAAATCGGATTAAAATCAAAGTAAAAAGAACAGCTAATACACTAAAAACTCCCCGCTTCTGATCGGTCAGTGGTTGAAAAGAGTAGGCTTTTATCGATTGAACACCAGTATCATAATAAAATCAATTTCATAATGACCCTCTGGTTCCAGTCGCATAATTCAAACGTTATAATACAGCCGCAGAAAAGTATACATATTGCATATTATTTTATAGTCTTTTAAAATGAAGATATATCTATATTTGTCCATAAATTATAACGGAAAATAGCATGGATAGATTATCCTAATATTATTTTTCCATCCGCATCAGAACACATAAAATATATTTTACTTAAAATCAGACTATTATCCGAAGATATCTATTATCATTAGAGTGGGCATAGAAAAGATATGAACCAGTGGGGGGAAGCCAGAAACGGTTTACACCCGGCAAAAATCAAAAGTAGGGATCCAACCGGCGATCCTCATTTGAGTTTCAAGAACATGCCCCTGCGCTGCGCCATGCTTAACTGTTGATCCTGTGCAGGGGTGGAGGGAGAAAAAATCTGTTATCCGAACAAAAATTTATTTAACTTAACCTTAATGTAATATTTTAAATATTTTGCCTTTATTTTATTATTTTTTGTTTCAAAAAAAAGCTACACTAGAAAATGTGAATAAATTAAGAGTTTTCAATTATAACGTTATAAGAAAATGTTCCATATTTCACGAATAAATAAACTTACAAGGATTAATATAGAATATTTGTTTTTTTGTCTTCAGTCATTTGACTGGTTTGATGCAGCTCGCCAAGATTCCCTATCTAGTGCTAGTCATTTCATTTCAGTATACTCTCTACATCCTACATCCCTAACAATTTGTTTTACATATTCCAAACGTGGCCTGCCTACACAATTTTTCCCTTCTACCTGTCCTTCCAATATTAAAGCGACTATTCCAGGATGCCTTAGTATGTGGCCTATAAGTCTGTCTCTTCTTTTAACTATATTTTTCCAAATGCTTCTTTCTTCATCTATTTGCCGCAATACCTCTTCATTTGTCACTTTATCCACCCATCTGATTTTTAACATTCTCCTATAGCACCACATTTCAAAAGCTTCTAATCTTTTCTTCTCAGATACTCCGATTGTCCAAGTTTCACTTCCATTAAAGCGACACTCCAGACATACACTTTCAAAAATTTTTTCCTGACATTTAAATTAATTTTTGATGTAAACAAATTACATTTCTTACTGAAGGCTCGTTTCGCTTGTGCTATTCGGCATTTTATATCGCTCCTGCTTCGTCCATCTTTAGTAATTCTACCGCCCAAATAACAAAATTCTTCTACCTCCATAATCTTTTCTCCTCCTATTTTCACATTCAGTGGTCCATCTTTGTTATTTCTACTACATTTCATTACTTTTGTTTTGTTCTTGTTTATTTTCATGCGATAGTTCTTGCGTAGGAATTCATTTATGCCGTTCATTGTTTCTTCTAAATCCTTTTTACTCTCGGCTAGAATTACTATATCATCAGCAAATAGTAGCATCTTTATCTTTTCACCTTGTACTGTTACTCCGAATCTAAATTGTTCTTTAACATCATTAACTGCTAGTTCCATGTAAAGATTAAAAAGTAACAGAGATAGGGAACATCCTTGTAAGACTCCCTTTCTTATTACGGCTCTTTCTTATGTTCTTCAATTGTTACTGTTGTTGTTTGGTTCCTGTACATGTTAGCAATTGTTCTTCTATCTCTGTATTTGAACCCTATTTTTTTTAAATGCTGAACATTTTATTCCAGTGTACGTTATCGAATGCCTTTTCTAGGTCTATAAAGGACAAGTATGTAGGTTTGATTTTCTTTAATCTTCCTTCTACTATTAATCTGAGGCCTAAAATTGCTTCCCTTGTCCCTATACTTTTCCTGAAACCAAATTGGTCTTCTCCTAACACTTCCTCCACTCTCCTCTCAATTCCTCTGTATAGAATTCTAGAGATAGAATATAGTATTTTTAAATCTTTCAGAACAGAAATTTGAGCACATGATTTGATAAAAAAACCGATGTAATGTAAAGCAATAAAAACCGATAACTACCAAATTATGCACTAAAAATTACGAGTAAGTCTTGACTGAACTACGAGTTTATTGATTTTAATACTAGTTACACAGTATTCAAATTAATAAAACGAGGAAGTCGTTTGGATGATCACATCAACCGATCATTTTCCAAATTGAATTTATTAATTTATATTTAATTATTATATATAACTACATTAAAAGAGGAGCTTCATAAATTTGCTGAAATAGAAAAATATAAATCTTATATTTAAAAAAAAAATCATTAATTATATTTTAATTAAAGAGCTAGCTTAAAAATATGTAATGATTGAAAAATTTATAAAGAAATTATACGAAATGTTTTAACAAAGGATGCATTACAATTCGTTTTACTTTCTTAAATTCATTATAATCAGAAATAATAATTATATGGGAAAAAAGAACAATAAAGCAGGAAAAAAACATGTTTCCATTCTGTCTTTCATTATCCATTCACCTTAATTTTTTTCTGTTATCCGTTTACTTTAGGAAACTCTTCCAAACCGGACCTAGAACTTCACTAAAAGTAAGTCAAATAAATTACATTCTTTAGAAGAAATCATTACCGAAAGAATAATTAGACTAATGGATATTTAAAAACGGGTTGGTCTAGTTGTGAACGCGTCTTCGCAAATCAGCTGATTTCGAAGTCGAGAGTTCTAAGTTTCAGATCCTAGTAAAGGCAGGGTTTTATAGGGATTCGAATAGTGAATCGCGGACACTGGTGTTCTTTGGTGGTTGTGCTTCAATTAATCACACATCTCAGAAATGGTCGACCTGAGACTGTAATACACTTGATTTACAATCATATATATTATCCTCATTAATCCTCTGAAGTAATGCCTAACGGTGATTCCGGAAGACTAAACACGAAAAAAAGTAGCAGGAAAGATAAATCATTTGATATGATGCTGGATCATTTGTAATAGATCCGGTAAAAGCGTATTTTAATCTAAAAATTGTGATGATTTATACTTTTTGTCTTGTTTAACACATTAATTGCTAGGTTTTAATTGGCATTTTAACCCACCGTACTGAATTAATTTTTGTTTTTAACTCACTTAAGTATACTAGTAATCAACATTTATGTTGTCTTGGAATATAGATCGTTTGAAAATCCCGAAAAACACGACCACGCGTAGTGCGCACAGGAGACGAAAAAGCATCGTATTTACATATTTATGTAGCCCGTGCTGTACACTCACTCTCCCGGGGTAAAGCGTATTCGTAAATTTCTTATTCGTTCATCCTGGCAGTTTATGTTTCATAATTTTCTAGGCTTTTAATTAGATAAAAATAATTTATCTCTTGGTTTTAGGAAAAAAGAAAGACCTAAGTTTAGGGATTTTACTTATAAAAAGTCTTCATTAAATTTACCTGCAATAAATCCTCAATTTATTCCGTACCTTAGTAATTGATTTAGAATATTTTATTTCACTTTTGTATAAGTTAGATTAATTTATAGTTTATTTTCATCTCATTTTATGTATCATCTGAGTTGTTTACGACTTGAAAATTAGTTTACGTAAATTCCACTTAACGTTTTATAACAGATCTGACAAATAAATAAATTAACTCTACTATTTATGTTTTAAATACATAATGAAATAATATATTCTTTATTTTAACGTTTTTATTTATATTTGTTGAGTGCATCATTTCTTATCCCCCCTGGACCCGGACACACAACTAAGCTTTAACACAGCTCCAAGGGGTGCGTTCCCCTCAAACTACCTCATCGAAAAATAATTTTCCCCACAGGCAGCCGGGAGTCGGTCTTTTGGTGATATGCCATGCCACTAATGAGGCATATATATATATATATATATATATATATATATATATATATCTGAAGCCACGTGGAAGTCCCCGCCCAATCATCGAAGGTGCGATACCTAAGCGGCTCATCCCTCCTAGACGGGGCTGTCCCAACCCTAAATTCATCCTAAATGTGAAGATGACGGGATTCATTTCCGAGCGCCGGTCCTGCAGCCATGGCCCTCAAGGGCGTGCTCAAAGGCACTGCAGTGCGAACACTTAGCCTCGGTTGGAGAGTCTTTAAGGAGATGCCCCCCCCCCCCCAGCACCTCAATTGAAACATCGTCCCCTTCTGTCAGGACCGTCGCAGGTTCCCGCCCGATACCCTATATCCCAAAATCGATAGAAACGATCTTCGCTGGACCTCTTGGACACCCGAAAAGACACCTACCCGACTCTAATTCGGCTAACCTTCAATAATTCTGTCGCCTTCAGAAAATAACGTTTTTATTTTAAAGAATAATAATAGAATTAAAAACATTTATGTAACGTACATTTATGCTCGTACATCCTTTTTATAAAGGATGTAAATAATCGCATAAAGGTATTAATTTAAAATGAAAATAATAGTACCGGTATATAATTATAAAATAAAACTAAAATATAATTGTCTAATCAATACTAACTGAAATACATATAATTTATTAATTAAATATATTTATTATAAATTTATCCATTTATTATACATTTCAAAAATGATAAACATTCTCAGAAATTTAAAATTTCGTAAATAAAACAAACGGTTTGTTTGTCCAATGTAATTACAAACAAACCGCATAAGTTGACCCTACTCTACTAGTAGAGATAAAAAGATGCTGTACTTCCACGCGTATGTGGTAGTCAGCAAGTTGCATGTACGCATAGACCATCTGCCTGCAAGTGCTCATCAATGAATGTATTTTAAGGAGTGAGATTATTAATGGCTACTCAAGATTAGTAAATATTAAATTTCAGGATTTACAATGATTAGTAATGAGAGTACTAATCATGATATCGAACAGAGATTAATATAACTACATTAAGATGTTCAGTCATTAATTTCACAAAGTTAATTCATCTAAAATATTCAAATTTTATATATATTTACTACTACTACTTGAAGAAAACATAATAATATATACTAGTGCTGCTCGTAAATACTAATTAATATTGAAAGCTAAAGCCAAGAATTACGATCCATAATTAATTATTGATAATATATTCAATAAATTAATTATACTATAATTAATAATTAGATTTGAGGCAATAAATCTATCACGAAACTAAACTATTGACATTATTAAAATATTAATGTATTACATATACTGTGCACAACACATGTACTCTGCGCGCGTGCAGTATATACATTCATAAAATTTCTTGAACTTTCCCAAGTTGGATATAATTTGTTATACGTCGTACATAAGGACTGTGAAACGATGAATAAATCCAATTTAAATATAAAAGAGCACTCCTTCCGCGTTGCACCTGGGGGAGTCTGATGACTGTACAGCGAGAACGTCATCCTTTAACTCATGAATCTTCTCAGTGACTTGACGGAGAACCTGATTTCTTCTTTCTTTCATAATCTAATTGTGTTACTATTTTATTTGTCTTTTTTTGTTTCGTAATGTTATTGAATTTTGCTTTGTTTTTCGTTAAGTCTTTTATGGACTGAATCAGTTAAAGTGCATTTATATATTTCTACTATTTTCTTACATATGTATGTTTTAATGAGAGGATTCATTGCAAACCCTCATCAAGCGCTTATTGTAATACTATTTACTTGTGGTTCCTTAATTGGAACGGATTGTAAACAAACTGTGATACAAAAAAATATTTAAAATTAATACCATAAATCTCATAGTGGTTGAACAGTTGTAAAATTACTAGTCTTTTTTTTTCTTTTTAATTTGTTTGTGAATTGAATTTTTTGCAACCAAATAATAAATTTGTATTTATCTGTTTTATTTACACAATGAGTTTTGTACTTATACAATATATGAGATTTTAAAGAAAAAATCTTATTTTTTATAGTCAGAATTTCATTTTTTATTTTTTTAAATTAAAACTGAAACAAAAAAAGGGTTTTGGTCAATTTCACATAAATATATTTCATAAAAATATTATGAATTGTTTTATTCAGCTAGTACAAGTTTACTGTTTAAAAACAGCTTAATGTTACTTGAATATATACGATTTTAAATTATTTAAAGTTTTTATTATGACAGGATATTAGTCATCTATACGATTAATAACGAAATCACTCATGTATATCAATCGCTAACGCTACTGCCACAGTCTTTTATTTTCTTTTTCCTGTTTAACCTCCGGGAATTACCGTTCAGGTATTACTTCAGAGGATGAATGACATGTATGAGTGTAAATGAAATGTAATATTGTACAGTCTCAGTTCGACCATTTCTGAGATGTGTGGTTAATTGAAATCCAACCACTAAAGAACACCGGTATCCACGATCTAGTATTCAAATCCGTATAAATTAACTGCCCTTACTAGCTCTTGAACGCTGGAACTTTCGACTTCCAAATCAGCCTATTTGGGAAAACGCGTTCACCATCACACCAACCCGGTGGGCTACTGTCGCAGTCTGACGCGAAATTACAACTACCCATCTATTTTTCTGGTGATGAAATGAAATTTTAGCAACAGAAATATTCCAAATCTAACTCAGAATCCACTACAAAAAGGGTAATGATGATATCACTTCGTTAACTGTATTATGTTGTTCAAAAAATAAAAATATTCTAAGTGATTCTATAATTATAATAAAAGAGAGGTCGTATAATATCATATTCATAATACTTTACAGAGTAATAGTAATAACAGCAATAATAATAATAATAACAATACAAATCCAATTCCTTCTGTTATTGTTATAAATTATTTTTATATTAAATAACGATAATTTAATATATATTTACTTTAAATGACAATATTCGCCATTTTACACTACTTGTAATGTAAAACATATTGAAATCGATCTCGCATTTCTACATTGTTTGTTTCTATTATTGACAATACACAATCAAAGTTGACTGCGAGCCATCAAAGAGTAAAATTGTAGCGATAACCTTCAAATAAAGATATATTTACATACATTATTAAATTAACTTCTGATACTCCATTTTTTTTTTTTTTTATTGTCACAATGTTTTCTTGATTACACATTTTTTTTAATATTAGTTTCGTGTGGTTGTTTATCATAAGATTTATTTATGGTTTCACAAAGGAGAAACCGATTGTTAAATAAAGCATTACAGAAAATATATATATGCACATATATATTACATGTTACATAAATGCAATTTATTAAAAAATAATAATAAATGTATAAAAAAAATTAATTTGAAAAAAATGTAAAAATTGTTTAAATTTATTTACAATTATAACATAAACATTTTTCCCCCCAGGAGTTACCATAATTAATAAACATTAATTATTTAGTCAAAACCATCTTCTGAAGCTTAAAAATTAATACTAATTTACTCCAAATTTATCATTAAAAAAAAAAAAAACTGGTGGGGCTGTGTCGGGGCGCACGGTTTGTTTAATATGAAGCGTAACAGACCTTGGATGTATTTCCTTCGAGCTACAGACCGACCAACTAATCTGTAGAGTTAAATGAAGAGGCAACCATCGTATTTTTTGAAGAAAAATAAAAGTCCCCAATGGAAAATCTTAAGTCCTTTCATGTAGTCAACTCTACAGATACATTTGTCGGTCTGTATGTCAGCGAGTCACTTTTAGTGAAACGAGATATTGGCTGCATACGAAATTTAATTTTAACATAAAACACAGTAAATGGTACATGATATTTATTTCGACTAATATTCGACGATGATATTGTTCAACATCGGTCTGCAATATGAGAAGCAGGCGACATGACACAATAAGCAACGGTAGAGGTGCTCACGCCGTCGGCGTCGATCACAGAGCGCGTGCCAGCTTTGCGACTCTTCCGAAACAGTTTCGCTCGCTCGGCACCGGACATTGGGATAACTGTGGGTGGCTCATAACCTCCCCTTTCCAATTATATACGCAATTTATATTTCTGCCTGGCTTTTGCGCGGGTTGAGGCTGACATATTCAATTTTTATACTTTTTTACATGTTTACTTTCATATTTTACACATAAATATTGTCCAAAATACACTTATTATTACTTAAATCGATCTATCTTAACGAACTCTAAACAAAAGCACACGAATCACTATCACGTCTAAGTCGTGAGCTATACTGAATGGAAATTAGCAGGAGCGCCAGTTTTGGCCGATCTGCACTGTGCCTCCTCCTCTCCCACCCGCTCGCAGTGACGCACACTGAAGATGGTATCGGTGAGGTGACCAAGTAAGTTATAAAATGACACCGCATGTACGTCTCTGAGACTAATAGTTAGGGAGTTGTTTTTAAGGTAAAACGATATAGAACTTTTCGTTACGCTACAAATTTCTGTTTTGGTACCCATATGTCTCGGTGTGATTTTATAAATGTTTCACGTCAAAATAAAATAACTGCACATACAAACGTTCAAGAGAGATAATTTCCGAATAAAATTCAAAGTAATAAATAATAAAAGTATAAATACAGTGCCATTTTTAATTTACACTTTTTTTGGATAATTCACCATTTTTGGATAAGTTTCAAAGTTGGGCGAAGGAATATGGATGGGAACATTTTAAAGAATAAAAAATGCCATGCCTGTCCAGAATAAGTACCTGCGACCTTGCAGGTGAAAGGATGAAACACAACAACTGCATCGTGGAAGACGGGATAAAATGTTTTATAAATTTGTATTATGAGTATTTTGATAATTTAAAAAAAAAATATTGTTTGCGCATTATATTTCAACAAAAACATTGTTAATGCTAACACTAAATTCCAAATGTATACTAATCACAAATATATAATACTATTTCTTACTACTGCGGATATTAAACCCAAATTATAAAATCTCCAAATAATTATAAATATAATATTAAGTGAATAATATTTTAAATTTTCTTAGCTTATATCAACCAAACTAAATGTAATCCAACTTAAAGGTTTTGATGAACACAAGTTTTAACAGTTTTTAATATTTCTGATAGTACCTTGAAAATGAAGCAAAGCCCTTTAAAATTACATAGAAAAAAAGAAACATAGTGGAAGTTTATTAATGAGAAATTAAGTCAACTGTATAAAATGTACTCACGACCTACATTACTGATCATTCTAGGTACTATTATAAATGTAAAAACTAAGTTACTAAAAAAAGAACCTTGTTCAGTTACTAATTAAAAGAAAATCTATATTAGTCTCGCTTTATACGTTTCCCGATGACGTTTGAAATTTAATTCGTTTCGTGTCAGTAAAAATATCAAGAATTGTCTTACTTTTATTTACCAATAACCTTTATATTATTAAAAACGTAAGGCAATTATCTTGAATACTTACAGTACACTTAGAGTTTACACTTGTGCACTAAAACAAATATGATATTATAAGTTCTATTAACATATTATTTTTAAAGTTTTGCTCTTTTTTCTAAGTAGTAATTTTTCAAAAATGATAACATTACCAAGACGTAATAATGGTTACTTTTAACCACTATTACTAAATACTCATTTTCTTATAAAGATTATCAAAATGAAAATACCGATTTTTAAAGGACGGTATAAGAGTATATTTATACACATATGAGACATGTTTATAAAGTAAGTACCGTTTTGAAATTCGCCGCTGCTACGCTGCGGTCTGCATTCCGCACATGCGCACTGTGTACTCGAATCTGTTAGCAATCCACAGACGCCATTACGGAAATATTCAACTGTGTTTACGTTTTTTGTGAGTATTTAAAATGCCTCCGCTGATCGAGAATACCGTCGACTGTGAAATACGTAGTTTGATTCGTTTTCTTACTGCTAAAGGCGTGGAAGCGACTGAAATTTATCGTCAGATTAGTGGTGAAGTATATGAAGAAAACATTACGAGCGATGGAATGGTACGAAAATGGGTTAGAGCTTTTAAAGATGACCGTCAGAAGGTTCATGATGAGGAACAGAATGGACGACCAAAACCAAATTTTCAGTAATGAAGATTCATTACTGAAGATTTAGTGCAGAAAGTTGACGAAAAAATGAGAGAGAACAAACTCTTTACGATTTCTTCGCTATCTGAAGAGTTTTTTCAAGTTTCAAGAAGTGTTGTCTATGAAATTGTGATCTAACATTTAAATTATCGAAAATTGTGACAGTGTCGCAATGGTTATTAAGTCAGGCCGCAGACTTCTATGACGACGGTGTTCAAAAGCTGGTTGCATGATATAAGTGCCTTAATATTGGTGGCAATTATATAGAAAAGAAGATTAAGTAAAGGCTTTCACGTAAAAATAAAACTCGAAGCTTTATCAAGTGTAAAACATAACCTACTTAATCATATGTTCAACAATATTCAAAATGATCTTATTATTCACCCAAATTTGAAATTTAATTTTAAAAAAATAATAAATCATATACATTTAATATATTTATCTTTTATCACTCAATTTAAATCACATAAAATATATTAAATTAAACTAGCATATAACACATGCTTATCGGCAAAACGAATTTTATTTTATTCTGTTTTATTAATGGGTTAACTGGGGTATATGCTTGTATTGTTTAATATGTTTTATCTGAATTAAATGGAGTTATAAAACGTTATTGCATAAAAGAAGTGCTATTTGGGTATATGTAAGAGTATATGATGTATTATTATTTGTTATCAAATTTCCATTTTGGCTGAATAATAAAACCAGTTCCAATATTTTTGAGCATATGATTAAATCGATTATGTTTTTCAGTTACACTTTATATAACTTCGAATTTGTAGTGAAAAATCGTCTTATTTTTTATTTATTTTTTTATATAATAATATTTTAATATTATAAAATAGTTGTGTTAATTGAAGATTTGTAAAATAAAGAAATAGTTGTGTGTGTATATATATATATATATATAGTACGCATATTGAATTCTTAACGGAACAAACTATTATTTCAGAAATAAGTATTGAAAAATATTTAAAATGCCTAGACTCAAGGAGGTATATTAGAAAAGTTTATTTACCTAGCATTAAATATTTTTAGAAAGTTGTTTCGTGTTTTACAATGCGGTATTAGTATTAGTTAAAAAGTTTAATTTTCTATAGAAGAAAAAATGCTTCTAATAAAATAAAATAATTTACGTTAACTTAAACTGATTATGGAATAATATTAGACCACCTTTAGTTTAATACCGTGATCATGAAGTGACCTATTAAATACTGACATTTATCTAACGCAATTAGTATGACTACAAATATATAAACATTTTTAGGTGTTAGATCACTAGTTCCATTATCTTAATTTATAGTTAGAAATGATAAATGTAATGAATGTGTTGAAAACTCATCTCTACTGATCTAAAAACATAGACATACTTACAATTTGGCGTGATTATTTTAATTACTATAATCTTTACTTAGTTATAACTTCGGAACATCTAATATCATTTTCCTAATAGATGAATACTAGGTACAACCTTTACAAGTAATTTTAACGGGTTTTATAAATTATTTAACATTTTAATATGTTAATAATAATGAATATAAACTATAAACTACGAAATTAATTTATTAATTTTATTGTAGTTTACAGGATATAAATTAACAAGGAATACGTTTGATTCAATAAATAATATACCATCAAATATAATTATAATGTTCGTTAATTATATAAAGAAGGATAGGATTCTAATTAAGGAGAATGTAGCAAGGTATGGGAATTATGTTAAATACTAGTTTAAACGTACACGCATAACCCATAAGCACATAAAACCATCCGAACACAACGAAAGCACAAGTGGTTGATACGATTTATAAAATGCGTTACAAATAATTACATTATCATTTAGATGAAGAGGAAATTATTATTATTATAATTATATTACTAATATTAACGTAATTTACACCCATTTCCACATATTAAACAAACTCATATTACACAAACACAAACTCAGAGTAAACGTATAGCGAACAGAGAGAATTTTCACAGACAAGACGACATTGTCATAAGTAGATCGTGAAAGTGTAGATGGAATAAACGGGTGAATGTGATGGGAAGAAATGAAACGGCATCAAATTTCAACACACAGTTATGTTGAACCGTATGATTGGGTACTTCAGTGTAATTTGCACTTCCGTTCGACAGAGAGTTGCTGCAAATGTTCCATTAGCGTTATCGTTTCGATAAGTTTACCGTTTGTTATGCGAGAACGAGTGTGAAATAGAGAAAGTGATATTATTATGAGAGCGAGGAAGATAATATCAGAGAAATAGCGATAAAGGATGGAGTGAAGTAATCGTAGAATATTGTCGTCTTTCTCAACTGTAATATCACCCATTTTACAGTATATATGAACAATATGTGTAATTTTTTAAACTTTATACAATATTCGACAAAAAAATTTTATTCATAAAATTTTTATGAAATTAATAAAATATGCATTTTGCTATAATCATTATAAAAATAAACAGTTCAAACAATGATTATAAAAGCTGTGAAAATCAGTTTCCAAACTTTAATTTCTTTAAAATTCTAGTGTTAATTTGTATTCCAAACAGTTAATTAATCTTTTATTCTACTATATTAAACTTCTCCATAAAAAAATTCACTGGATATTTTCGTTTAGATTAATGTAATTATTTTTTAAAATATCTCTTATCTAACCCAAAGTAAAAATTTCATGGCTTAAATCAGTTGGTTTTGATATATTTTAGCAAGTTATAGCCCATTTATAACTTTCAGGTTAAATACCTATTTTATTTAAAATTTTGCTGGCCATACCCCATACTAAAATTATGGAGAATACTTCTTATGTAATCATATGATGTAACTGAAATTATATAAGATAAATTATTATATTGCGTTTATTTTGTTGGAATTATGTTTAACTTTTTATTGTTTAATTCAGCTTATCTGTACCGAATTAGAAGAATATATGTGGTAAAATTGTTTCACTTGAGAATTAATAAATGCTAAAAGCAGTGATTCCAAAACTTTTCCGAGTTGCGGGGCCTTTTTCAATTAAAATGTTTCCATGGCGTCCTACCCAAAGTAAAAGTATGAGTAAAAGTGTATTTTCAATATTTTTTTATTTCATTAATATAAATTAATAATTATAAATGTCTTAGTTCAATTAATTATGAAGCTTTTACAATATTTCACGGCGCCTCTGTGAAGAGCCGCCATATTAAAACACAATATAACAGGTTTTAATTCTTAGTTAAAACAATAATCTAACCAAAATTAAGTTTGAATAATAGAATTTGATTGTTTTGATGCTTAAACTGAGTTGACAGCCAATTAATTACCTCGTCTCTTATATAAGGAGCGAATGAACTTTAATCTCATAATTTTTGCATATACAAATACAATTTTTTTTTATATATACAAATGGTATGTTAACGTCGTAAAGAAGAACGAATCAATGGTTTATAATTTGAATGAGAATGCATTATTAAATAGTCATCTATTTTTTTCTTAGTTATTCATCGATCGATGTGAAATAAAGACAACGTTTTAAAACCTTTAGTCAATATTCCATTTATACCTGTATTTGTAAGGTGGCCTTTATTTAGATTAGACAATCAAGGTATAGCAGAACAAGTAGGCGCAGGGGTAAGTTGGCGAACGTATATTGACTTTTAGGCAGTTGGCAGTGCTGATGTCAGAAACTCTCATCTAGCTAGATGTGGTCTTTGTTGTATTGTGATTGTAGTGATCTTAAAAGCTTTTTTTGTAATTATACGCGAAATGTGAACATATTTATTAATGTGCTGTTCAATTGTCATGTATTAAAGCTTTAAAAGGGTGTAATATTGACACTATTTGTGCACAGTTAACAGGAACTGTAATACCGTAACTTTTAATGATGCATTTGGGGATAGTTGGAGACTCCGTACGCTAGTTGGCGCATGCGCCTATATACCCCGCTTTGTAAACAGTCAACATTTATAACTCTAATAACTTATTTTCGATATTTAAATAGGAATTTCTACATAAAATGCACATAATACATGATATGAATGATAAATAATATATAAATGATATGAAATCTTATAATATACACGTATAACCGCTAAAAATAAAAAAATGTATGAGCGGAAAAATTAGGGGTGAATAAAAATACAAAGAATATAAAATTTTCCGTTTACAATTATAAAAATTTTCAAAAATGGGAAAAACAACATTTAATCTTATTTTGATTTACAAAAGGTCTGAATACAAATTTACAAAAAGAAAAACTAATAGAAGCTAATAATGTGAGGATTTGCATTTTGCGTTTAAGTTTATACGAGATAACTTTTTAGATTTATTTTTTTATTGTTTTTGGACTATAATTTATGCTTATTTCTTCAGGAAATGTAGACCTACACAAGAAAAATAGAAAGGGAGAAAACTCCTTGTGTTGTCATTCTACGATCTACAAAAATAGTGTAGCTGGAAAAGAAATTCATCGATTTGTGCGACCGGAAATACTGTTCCACAATTTTTTTCTCCAGATTTACTTTAAGGATCATTTTATTCCAATCCTTCCATCTGGAAGTTCAGGAGGGGTTAATCCATCAAGCTGGATGACTGCTATTAGATAATGAGATATTTACTGCTATGAGATATTTTATAATTATTTAAAACATTATACCAAACTTAATTTCTCAAACATGGTACCGCTGATATGTTAAATGAATAAATTAACAATTAATGGGAACGAAACGCAAGAATGGCAGGATTTTCAATATTTCTCCCTACAGATCTCAGAGCCTGGACAATGTCCCTTCCTGCTGTATCTTTCTATTATCGAGCGGATTTCATTGATTATTTAGTGGTGGCTATAAATTTTAAGTTTTATTTATGGACGGATTTGGTAATTTGCATTCCTATATGGACCATGGTGTAATTTATTTACTGGTTCTGACCGTGATAGACTAAGCTTTTTAGCATAGTAATCCCGGTGTGATTCCTTCAGTTTATCCGCTGAAGTACCCTCGGTACCAGCACCTATGGGCTAGCAGGAGTGCGCCTACCGGAGCTCTAGTTATTCGGAGGGAGAAATGCGCCCCGTTCTCCGGTGGGAGTCGCATTTGCTGACTAAATGAAATTGTGGTCTCTTCGTGGAACGGTGTGTGGTGATGGCTAGCTTTTTATAGTTTTAACAAAATTTAATTGCGAAAACGTTCACTTTCGCGGCCGGAATTTTTGAGCGGTATCCATTTATAGGTTACGCAATATCCTCCTAAGCCTGGTTTGTCATTTTTGACTCTCGTACCGCCTCTAAACGTGGTTCGTTTAATACGGCATGAGGCCGTTTTCTTATACCCTGTGGAGTACGGTCCTCTCGGTAGATGTTCCGGAGATGGCCGAGATCCCCCGAACAGTCTGCGTGCCTGCGCCACTCCCACCTCGGATACGGTGTGTACTCCCGTGCTGGTAAGGTGGATTACATTAATTTTTAATATATTATGATAAACATACTAGATGTTCCAAGGATCAACCAGTAATTTTACTTGTAGATAACCATGATTTTCATTTCTCAGTAGAAGGTTTAGATTTCTATAAAGACAATGAGATTTCAGTTTTGTCTTTTCCACCGTACTGTCCACATAAGTTACAACAGCATGTTTTATATGTAAAAAATGCGGTAGTAAAACATGTCTATAAAACATGCGGTTACTTGTTTACCTGTAAACATATGTTTACAAAAACATGTAAACACGTAACCGCATGTTTTTTGATAAAATAATTTATGAGCCGTTAAAAATGTAAGTAAATAGTGCTTGTGATTCATGGCTGGTGAGCAATGCAGGTCATATCAGTGACTGTCTATGATATTCCGGAAATCGTAAGAAACATATTACCTTTAGCCGCTTGCCCATCCAACTTTATAAACGGTTTTAAGAGTACGGGGATCTATCCCTTCAACTGTGATATTCTCCAAGACAGTGATTTTATGTCATGCTATGTCACTGATATACTCAAACCTTAATATTCTGAGCTTGAAACTGATCCCGATGTCAATCCAAATGAAAGCGAAATGGTAATAACAAGAGTAACTGATAAAAATATTCCCGAATAAAAATTCAGTTGCATTGTCTTAGAGTTCTTTGGATAATCTGGTCACTGGCGTATTTAGTCGATCAGATATTTTATTAACACCAGAAAATACTGGACCTTATCCTAACGCTGATCCTCGTTCAAGAAAAAGCCATAAACCGAAGAGATCAACAGCTATATCTACGGAGATAGTGAAAAATACTCTTCAAACTAAGCAAAAGTGCGAGTTTTAAAAGAAAAATATATCATCATCAAAGAGAACGAAAGGAAAGAGTGGTAACCCAAAAAAACCCAATGGCCGACAGAAAAAAACAAAACAAAATCGATTATGAGTCAGTAGAGGATGAAGAAACCTATTGTCTCTACTAAATGTCACCCTTTTCAGCAAGCAATCTTGGGGAGTCATGGATTCAGTGCACCGATTGCCTTTTTTGGACACATGAAAAATGTGCTGGTGGTCCAGACATATTTTTTCGTTGCCAGATTTCTAATTCTCTTGATGATATATAAGAACTTAATTCTTTCTTTTAGAATCTTTATATTTAAAATTTATTGGTATGATAATGTTTTATTTAATTTTTATACAAGTTTCGTTTCATGAATTTGGTTACATTCGATATAAAAAAAAAAAATTGTGCAACAATATTTTATCAGAAATTCTAGGAATACGTTTATTAACTTTTTAAACGATTATTTCTGTTCTGTAAATATTTATACTTAGGGAACGTATATTTGAGTTAACGTTAATTTTCCTATTATGAATAATACGCCAACTTATCCTAGGCAGTTCGCCAAATAATCCCGTACATGGGGTACGTTGGCGCAGTTACAATATTTCTCAAAATTATTCATAACTGCTGTTATAGTTCTGATTAAGTACATTTAATTTTTTTTTGGTAATAACTAAAAACCTACTGTATCACGTAACTAGTTAAAGCACGTGAAAAAGCATTGGTCACCCCTAATCATAACTGAGTTATCGTTGAGTTGGAGTAAATATAATTAAAGAAATAAACAAGTGAATATTAGCACACTACTCTTTGAATCTAAATTTATAAAACACCTAAAATATTTAATTCAATACCATTTTATTTCCAACACTCAAGTGAGGTCTGGATTTTAGAAAAAAAAGACAAGGCGTAAAATAGATGGATGATTCCTTTCAAATTTTATCAGATCATTTTAATGATGTTTACCTAATAATAATCTTATTCCACTATAAGCATTGTTTTATAACATGTGATCTTATGATTCGTATTCAAATATTAGTTCCGTGTTTTACGAATAAATTAAATGAATAACGAAAATTTACCATCAGGAAAAAGAATACAACAAAAAACAAACTAAAAACTATCATTATGTGAAAATACAAAATAGTGCAGAAAGTTAATAAATAGATAAATCTACAAAAAAATCCCTTTCGGCACGCCAGAAAGCGGAGGTAGATTTCACCGGAGCTAAGTAGGGAATAAAAAATTTCGACCTTAAAGTTAAGAAAAACTTCAAATTTACTCTATACAATAATGGTTGCATATGAAAAAATTACATATGTTGAGCATACGACAAGCCCCATCTTCTTACAATTCCAGCAACATTTTGATCATCCCTCGCCGTAAGGGTCATATCAAAATTTTTTTCAGACAAATGTATTTGGTAATGTTTAGAGGGCTAACGACCACTTTAAACCGATTCGATACTGTGCCTATTAAGAGAGGCATGATTTTTTTGTCTTCGAAAACCAATTTTTTCCATCCCCTGGGCCAATGGTTGGTGATATCAAAAAACTTTACCTACATAAGTTTTAGTCCCTTATCCGAAAAAATAGTAGGAACTTTAAACGAATTCGATATTTTACTTAATAAGAAAGTTATATCTATATTTTTTTTTTCGAAAAAGCCCTCCCCCATTTCTACCACCATGGTCCGATTTTGCCAATTAACAAACTGGACCGAGATTTTCGTCGTTATATTTTATGTAACAATTTTAAAGTAATTGAGGCAAAATTACGGTAGTTATCGTGTCCAAAAGAAAGTGAAATATATATATTATAGTTTATATATAATAATAAAGTATATATATATATATATATATTAAATGTATATATAAACTTTAGAACTGACGGTGGTTTTGGGGTCTGGGGATGTGAAACGCCAAGATATGTAGAAATTTTCCGGAAGTCGATTCATGGTATCCATTACGATAGGTAGCTTTCTTATGAAATCTACCTAATACAGAGATCTACAAAAACGGGTAAGTTCTATAAAGAATCTCGGAAAGAGGAATTATAATAAAAATAGAGATTGCTGCAGGAAATAATTAAGGATGTTATTTAATAAAAATAAAATAATAGCTTATTTATAGTAGAAGATGGAGAAGAAAACTATAAAAATATACCGATTAATTAGTTTTATTAATTATATATTTACCAGTTCAATGGTAGTTCTACTTTATTGTAGAAGGAAAAAATTGTGTAGGCAGGCCACGTTTGGAATATGTAAAACAAATTGTTAGGGATGTAGGATGTAGAGGGTATACTGAAATGAAACGACTAGCACTAGATAGGGAATCTTGGAGAGCTGCATCAAACCAGTCAAATGACTGAAAACAAAAAAAAAATATATCTTTACATCATTTAATGATGATTTCTTTTTATCCATCTTCTATATACACATATTAATGTTTGTACAAATAATTGATAGTATATCCTATATTACTTGTATTAAAACATTAAGTAAAAGTTGATGGTTTAAGTAACTTTAAATTTTTTTCAACAAACAGAAGATAATATTAAGTTCGTTGACGAAAAAAGAAAACAGATGACGAACAAAGAAATAAAAGAAAAATATACTAAATTTAAGGGTTTACAGAGATCTACAAAATTATAGAATACTAATAATGATGTTAATCAATTTTTTATTTTATTTTTTTTCTAGGATGTAAACAATCGGGTAGTTAATTTACTATATGAAAAAAGATAGCTTATTTTATATTACAGCAAACTTCTTTATTTTCTAACACTTGAAACTACGTATAATCTAGCTTCGTAACAGCTAAACTTTTAACAAGGCAACAGTTTTTTATGACCCATAAAAATGATGAACGCTCGAATAAAAAAAATTAAAATTCTGTCTGTTTTCTGTTTGTTTTGTTATCATGCCAACACCAAAAACGCCTATTATAATTAATAGAAATGTTTATTTTTTTTGTTATTCTTTTTAACTTTTTTTTTCAGGATTATATTTGGAACAAAGTAATTCTACTTAAAATGTGACGTATTGTATGAGATTATTTAATCTTATACTGCCGAAAAATATATTTACGCAAATAAGGTCTTCAAAATAGAAAGGTGGGGTTTTGAACATGAATTAACTGAAAACAAAAATACTTACAGTTGCTGTTGTTTATTTATAAAATTTGCTATCTCAAACAATTTTTTTATAAACTAATAAATTTCAATATGTACACCATTAGTTGTTCGGCAAATGTCAAATCGATACTCAGTTTTGCCCATACTCGAATTAACATGTCTTCTATTACGGTTACAATTGCTTTATTAATCCTTTCCTTTAAGTGACTTAGATCGCATATTTTTTGCGAATAAAGAATGTGTTTTATATACCCCCGCATGAAAAAACGCAAGGTGTCAAGTCTGGACTCCTTGAAGGCCAAGGTTTAGGTTCTTTCTGGCATATCCATCGGTGTCCAAATTTTCCGTTCAAAGTCTGACTGACGAATGCATTAAAGTGCAAGAATGCGCCATCTTGTTGGAAATTGATTCCTTGTAAGTTTTCAAGTTCATCCAGTTGAGGAAAACAATAATGGTTTAACATATCGAGATAAACGTTTCCATTAATAGTCTTTTCAACCAAGAAAAAAGGTCCGATTACACGATTTTTCATCATACTACATCAAACATTAACATTATTTTTATTAACTTCGCGTCGTTTCTTAAAAATTACATGTGAGTTTTTAGATCCCCATATTCGTGAATTGTATCTGTTAACACACCCATTAATATGGAATTTAGATTGATTCGTAAAAATTATATCAACTAAAAATGATTCGCTTTTATTCATTTTGTAGAAACAGTTCTTCATCATCCGCTTTCAATTCTTGCATTACCTGGATTTTGTTTGCATGTAATTTCATTCTTTGTGTAAAATTTTGTAAATTTTTGTCTTCGGAATATACATATAACTCAAGGCTACGATGAGAGATGGGATTTGTTATGATTTCTGATTACAATTTCATCTGATACTCGTGGCCTGCCAGTTGATTTTTCCTTGAAAACCGATTCAGTTTCTTTGAACTGTTTAAACAACACGTCGTATGTTATTCTCATGCTGTGGCTCTTTTCTATACTTACGTTGAAATGGACGTTAAACTAAAATTACAGACTTTAATTCAGCCTGCCACAAAACACATTTTGCATTTTCTTGAACAGCGAACCTAGTAACAAACTAAACACATCTCAGCAACAATACAAAAACTGGTTTGGTGGTACACACAACCACAAACTGATGTTACACAAACTTTGGAATTGAAGGCTATCAGCGACACCAACATAACTTTTCAAAATTTCCAACTGCCTTGATCTTTTTTTTTCTGTATAGCCTCCGGGAATCACCGTCAGGTATTACGTCAGAGGATGAATGTGAATGATATGTATGAGTGTAAGTTAAGTGTAGTCTTGTATGGTCTCAGGTTGACCATTTCTGAAATGTATGGTTAATCGAATCCCAACCACCAAAGAACACCGGTATCCGCGATCTATTATTCAAATTTGTATAAAATTAACGGCCTTTACTAGGATTTGAACGTTGGAACTATCGACTTCGAAATCAGCTGATTTGCGAAGACGAAATCACCACTAAACCAACCGGTGTGTTCTACTGCCTTGATCTTCTTTCTTTCTTTTTTCTGTTTAGCCTCCGGTAATTATCTTTCAGATAATACTTCAGAGGATGAATGAGAATGATATGTATGAGTGTAAATCAAATGTAGTCTTGTACAGTCTTAGTTCGACCATTCGTGAGATGGTGAAACCCAACCACCAAAAAACACCGGTAACCACGATCTAGTATTCAAATCCTTGTAAAAATAACTGAATTTATTCGTACTTGAACGCTGGAACTCTCGACTTCCAAATCAGCTGATTTGGGAAGACGCGTTCACCACTAGACCAACCAGGTGGGTTCTATTGCCTTGATCTGAATTACAGAAACCTCACCATTCTTTTATGAAGACATTGTTTATACATTATATACGTAAATTTACAAATATATAAACAAAAAAAAAAAATTATTAGTAGAAATAACTACTAATATATGAAATACATATTTAGAAAGATGAATTTTTAGGCAGCGTTAAAATAAATTGTGGCAATGGCAAGAATCGAAATGGTACAACTGAGCAAAAGGTCTATTCTGTTCTATATGTATCGTAGAAATTTTAATTGTGGAAAAAAGGAATTTTATTTTGTTTTTTTTTGACAATTTGTATACCCTACCAAGCGTACAAAGTATTACAAGATATTTTTTAACAGTCACTTTACAATTTTTTCCTTAAATTTAATGTGATGATCAAATTCAAACGGTTTGTTTAAAGCGGGTATTGTTAATGTGAACATTTTTGTAATGAAACTCAATCTTTGATAAGGAGGTATAAGATTACAAGAATTAATTTCACAGCTATTATACATTTAATAACATACATTAATACTGATACTCTGCTAAGCTAAAATCTGGTGAGAATACACAATTGCAACATTTATGCAATAAACATACAGCAACTGACCTCAATGGGGACACATTTTCGATTTCCTAAAGAGATTACAAAAAGAATTGTAGCATAGATAAATGGGTCTCATAAGATCCAATAAAATAAATATACCAGTAAATTTAAAAAAAAAAATTAAGTATTATATAGTTTACTTTCATAATTTTTTGTCTCTTTAAAAATAAAAATTTTAGAAAAGAACACCGAAAAGTAAAATGTAATTTTCCTATTTTAATGTGTCTAAATATATATATTTTTTAATTTATAAATTCTAAAAAATTGTATCCGAAAACTCTTTAATAAAGAAAATAATTCGTTGCATTTTAAAACGTTATAGGATAAGCCAATGATTTTAAATTTAAATTAAAACACGGATATGTTTTCATGTCTCTTTAAAACGACATTTAATAAAAGAGATAAATATTTTAAATCTTACAGATAAACCGAGTTAATTCATAAATAAAACTGATAGAAATGTTATAAATTTTATAAACTAAGTGTCTGATAGAATTCATTTTTATTAATATTACTATTACAAATCTTACAAGATAATTTTTTTCTTTATTCGATCATTCAAGGGAATAAACTGACAGAGAAAAATGATTTGTTATAATAATCATGTGTCTTGAATTTATTTAAATTCTATAAAATGATAAAATGTACCGATAAAAATAAATATAGGTTCACAAAATAACAAATGTTTATTTTTGTTGAAGCACATTTCCCATTATAAATAATTATTTTTTTAAAAATGATCAAATACATCATAGAAAACTGTCACAAGTTTTCTTCTTTCTTTTTATATGTAAAATTATTACTTTCATTTCAGTTTGTCATTCCTTTAATTGTATTAATAAAGGTAATTGTGTAACGATTTCATACCGGATTTTATGCTTAACTAAAAGTAATTTGCTTTAAGTATCTTAACCCTAAAAGTTAAATTATGCGATTACTTAATCATATTTGTGATACTCATAGTATTGTAAATTATATGATGAATTTTTTCTGTATTAAATGAATCATTATCATCACCATCATGTGGTATTCTGCCTGCTGGCAGGTCCCTGGTACCATTGTTGCCTCCATCTGTTTCTGTCGCATGCGTTTCTTTTCATCTCATTATAACTACCCTTCATGTCATTTATTTTCATCACCCTGTGCCTTTTTTTTCACCTTCAACGAAGCCTTCAAGAATCGTATTTATTGTTTTCTTTCCCCATAATTATATCCCCGAGGCAGTTTCCTCCTTCCGATAGTCGCAAATATTTTTCAATCTTCATTTATTCTTCTTAATACTTCTACGTTACTAACTCTGTCCATCCATTTTATCTTCTCCATCCTCCTTCAGACCCACATCTCAAAATCCTCGATCCTATCTTTTTCCTTTTTTCCGAGTGTCCATGTGTAAGTACTCTACAAAAGTATACACCAAACATAACATTTTCCAATCTATTCCTCCAATTCAAATCCATGTTGCTGCAGAGTAGGTTTTTCTTTATCAAAAAAGCTTCCTTTACCATTGCAATTCTCGTCTCACTCTTCTTCAGTCCTCTAATCTTCAGTTAGTACTGTCCCGAGATATGTGTATATTTTTTCTTGATCAATTTTTCCTTCTGCTGTTACATCATCTTTCTTCTCATTCTCCTTCATAACTTTTGTTTTCCTTACATTTATCTTCATGCCATATTACAGTGATTCAAACTGTGCGCCGCGGCACCCCAGGGAGCCTCGGCCTCTTCACATGGACGCCATGAAATATTGTAAAACTTCATAATTAATTAAACCAAGGCATTTATAATTATTAACTTAATATTATTAAAGTAAAAAAATAATTAAGATACACGATTTTTATTTATTTGTATCTCTTACTTACCAGTAATCATACTTTTACTTAGGGTAGGGTGACATGGAAAAATTGTAATTGAAAAAGAGCGCTGCGACTCGGAAAAGTTTGGGAACCACTGCCATATTACTTTATCCCTACTTCCAATGCTTCTCATTCCTTGTAATGTCTAAGTGTCTTTAGCTACAGTCAGCAGATCGTCAGCATTTCTGGCCCAATTTATATTTCTTCCGCCTATGCTTGCTCCTTTTTGGCCATCCAATATTTCTTTCAAAATTTTCTCGATATAAATGGTGAAAAGTGTTGGTGATAAACAGCAGTCTTGTCTCACTCTTCTGACTAATTCTAACCAATTTGTGAGAATCTCTATTATTTTTACACCCCCTTTTTGCTTAATATCCACATATCCAGCTCTCTGATCAGTCTCCTATCCTTCCAATCAAACCTTTTCTATCAGAATCTCAAATAACTTTTTCCACTGTACTCTGTTGAATACCTTTTCCATATATATAAAACACAAGCTTAATACTCTTCCAACAGCGTAAAGAATCAAAGAACCAACAAAAGTAATTGACGAAAGGGAATTAAGAATTTTGATGATACATAACACTCTAGGGTAGCTGATTCACCTCAAATCTTGGAGAACTTGAAATTTAATACACATAGGCGCTTTAGGCGCCTATCATCCTCGCTTTTATCTAGGATGGTAACCGCAAGCCGTTTACATTTTTCTTAAGTCTTATTTTGAACCTTTTACGGAATCACCGAATCTCCTCTCGAACAGTTTGAAATCCCAAATAATCGTGAATTTCTGTGTTTTTCAAAAATCCTGGCGGTTCTGCTATACTTCTCAAAAGTTTGTTCTGGAAACGACTTCTATGTTACTCTCGCTTGTCATATCCCACAGTTAGATTCTGTAGGTCCAACTTAACTGCAGGATCCGGCCCTGGGAAGAAAGTGTAAGAAAAAAGAAAGAAATCGGTTTCACGAGCGCTGAGTACAGTAATTGCTTATTTGATAATGATAGTTATATCTCTGAACTGTTCAGGACAATCCGCAATTTTATAATAAGAAATGACCAAGAGTAAAACAACAGAATAAATATGTTAATGTTATGTAAAATTTTCTCTCAAATTTTACCAATAAAAAGATTAAAAATTCGCACATATTCACTCCTCTGCTAAAGTTGTTAGTAAAATATAGTCTCTCATGAAAGATAATATTCCGGTCTATTTAAAAAAAAATGTAACTAATAAAATTAACATCATATATAAGTAATATGGCTTAAAAATTATTAAACCGCCCCTAAATAATCTTACTCTAATAACTATTTGTTTTAGCTATTCTAATAATCTCTATATTGATAAATATGTAAAATATATCAAGTTGTTAGACTAAAATTGTAAAACATTACAAAAAAAAATCTGTGAAAAATTAACTTTTTAAGGGTTAGAGATTGTTTTAATTTGTTTTCATACTTTTTAAATGATATTATTCCTACTCCTATTTTTCGTATTATTATTTAATTAGCGAGAAAAAACTTACGACTTATTCTCATAAACTTCTTTCTTGTTATATTCTATGCCTCAACGGGTTATTTCTCTTAACTAACATTTTCTAGTTTTTTATTAAATCGTTTTTGTGTTTCAAGAAAAAAAAATGCAACAAATACTTCACAGGTGCGTGTATAGATATTTTAATTTTTTAAGACCTCGTCAAAACTTCGAGAAATACAAAAATCTGATTTGGTATTTTTTTGAACCGTAGCTTATTTACTGCAAAATATCGTATAAGAAAACAATGCTCTAGTAATGTCATTCATAGATTTCCAAAAAGTCTACGACAGAATTCATAAACCATCAGTGCTGAAAATACTAAGAAACCTAGGATTACAGCCGAAACTAGTAAAAATTATAGAACTAACGTTAACTGACACATACTCCAAAATAAAATTCGAAGGAGAGATATCAGAACCATTCCTAATCAAAACAGGTATAAGACGAGGAGATGGACTATCTCCACTGCTCTTCTACTGCACTCTAGAATATGTAATGAGAGAGAGGTACTAAAAAGACCCACTACACGTAACAGTTGAAGCAAGGAAACATGTAAACCACATCAAAGTAAACTGTCTAGGATTTGCATTTGACCTAGTGTTTCCAGCCAATAACATCACGTAAACTAGAATTCACGTAACCTCATTGGAAGAACTAGCAGGAAAAATAGGCCTAAGAATATCACATGAAAAGACTATTCTAGTCTTTTCATGTGAAAAGACTAGAATAGTCCCACTTCATGCAGAACACTACGTGCAGACTGGAAGCCATTTTTCGCGAATTCCACAACTGAACAATTTCCGCTGGTGACAGTTTCTTCACTCGAAGATTTCTTCCCGCACTTCTGATTTGTAGCCAGAGTAATACTTCTCGTGCAAGACCTACTGAATACGTAACTGTATTCAGACTGATGGATTTATTGTATCCTCGTCAAAATTCACAGGAGAACTGAGCAGTTCATGGCGGTAATGTGCTTAAAATGGCCTTCTAATACCTTGATCCAATGGCTGGATTAATGCCGTCATGATTTTTGGCAACAACATAACTCTGACGATTTCATTTCGTGACTATATGTATGTAACTCGTGACTGCATACGTAGGTAGTTGTGGTAGACAATGGTCAGGAGTAAAGAAGCTCTCTCCAAGTTTAAGTGATCGCAGATATTTCCTCACTGATGGAACAAATTTATCATGGAACCTCTTTGCGAAAATTTTACTAGTCAACCAGGCATTTTGCGTATTTCTGTACCAGAACAGTAGTGAAGCCATTTAACATGCTTAAAACATCTCGGACTACGACTTTTTCCTACGAAGACAGGTTTAAATTTTGTGGCTTCCTAATTTTTTTTACTGCAAAAAGGAGAATCAGTCTGTCCTTGTTCATTATTATTCCTGCTTTATTAACAGTATTCCTCATGTCCAGAGTTTATAAAGGATGCAATCGATAATAGAGTGCAGTTTCATCGCAGCTGTACTCTTAATGTTTTATTTGTTTAAACTGTTATCAACTTTGTTTAATTTTTGAGGAAAACGTTCTACAGATTTACTGTCACATGACCAAGATTTTTACTCAACGCTCGTTTCACTTATACCGAGACGGAATTTCCACAACGATAACCTAACATCAGATATATCTATCAAAATTAATGGTCTCATGTATATCTTTATAGAAGCTCACACCTTCAGCTCTGATGACCGGTCCAGATAGTGATACCTCTTCGCTACGTTTTATTAAGAACCATCGGTGTAAGCACTCATCAAAATCTATCTATTATACTATCTGTAATTTTTATTTATTTTCTGTTCAATTTCAATTTAAATTGTCCCACGAAATTTTTAAGTTTATCTTTCTTTTTCATCTACCTCCTAATTGTTGCTTTTGGAACGCCACACTCACGCGATAAACTTGCATTTGTTTCACCGTTTTTTTACACGATCGATAATTTTCAGTTTATTTTCTAATGATTACGATTTCCGCTTCTGCAATATTTTGTATTCCGAACTCCGGACTTTACACTCCGAATTAGTGATTCAGAATAAAATAATTTTTCAACTTCCTAAGGTTTTAAGAATTTCTGGCAGGTGCACATTTTTTTGAAGGGTTGTAGAAATACACTATTGTTTCCATGTCCTGTTAGTTCTGTGAAATCCATTGGCATGTAGTAGTCACGGTCAACTAGTAGATATGGGGACGGCGAATCTAACAGTAAAATTGTACTGCAGAACCTTTCTCTGCATATTTAAACTGTTTTCACTCAATTTTGAAATGTAAAAATTTTATTTAAAAAACTTCGGTATTTTTTATTGGGGGACATACTTTATCCACCGTCACATCCAAATCCGCGATTTTTGGAACTGCGCTATTTCGGCTTCTACATTTCTGAAAAAGTTAATTCACATTTAAATATTATATACCCATATTATAAATTTTGGGAATAACTAAAGTAAAATATATTAAAGAAACTTTCTTTAAAAATATGTTTGAACTAATTGTAAATCTTTGTTATATTGCCCCCCAAAAAAACAACATATTTTTATATTAGAAAATTATCTCTGCACTCTATAAAAATAATCAAACACATCAAAAATGTAAATATTTGATACAAATATTCAAAATCACCAAGATTCTGACATATCTATTTCTTACAAATTTATAATGTTTCCCTTAAACTCAATATAATGAATAAATCATTTTTTTAGTCTTTGAAAGGTACAATTTCAAAACTCTTTACACAAATAACCTAATCAATAACTGGTTTTATACCTAATCGAGATATTTCCGTTTTATCAACAGATAATATCAAATTACATATTTAAAGTTAGAAGTACGACATATTAGATAAGAAGTATTCATATATTATTTCAAATATGATTGAAATTAATAAAACATTTGTTCAACTACAAATATTAAATCCTGTTTTACAGAGAATAAAATGCGGGTAAATGTCTTTGATCTCTGACGCCTGTAATTTTATAACAGATTAATATGTATATGAGTATAACAAAACTAAACTAACTTTAATAAAATGTGATTGGTTTCCCTTCATAAATAGTTTACAAACCATTAAATAATATATGATGTGTATGTTCTCTTTTTTATACATGTATATGTATTAAACAAAGTCTAATACAAATTTTAGCATGCATAATATATATTCCAACTGGATATTAGTTTACAAGTAATCTATAAAAGTCATTTGCCGATTTATGAGCTACACTCTTACTTTCTACATGGACAGGTGATTACATGTATCACTAATGTATTCCTGCCTACAGGCTGGAAAAAGTATATAAATTCCAATTATTACTAACCCGCACCCGTTAATCTTTTTATTCTTTTTATCTTAAATGATAGACAAGAGCTCCAAAATTTTGTTTTATTCTAAGGAACTCCTTTTGCTTGATGCAAATATCTCCTAACGAATAAGAATTTAACGTTTCCAGTTTTAATAACGTATCATGTTCTACAGAGTAAAAGAATATATTGCACAATAATCTTTAGAAAAGGTGTAACCAAAATGACAAGTTTCACTTATTTTTTAAACAAATTTCGTGTTTCAAATCATTTTATATTTCCTTTTAATTTTACTAAAGTTTTTATTTTAGATTTCTTGCTTGTTTCAAATTATCGATAGGATAAGAGATCGCGCTCTTAACAAACTGCGTGACTTTTCTTTGGAGTTGTAATAAATAAGAAAATTTAGTGGCGATTTAGTCACAGCCACTATTGACGGTTCATCATTTAAAGATGGAGCCAAGAAAGTATTATAAGCTGAAACTTAAATAAGAGTTAGGGTTTTATACAAAAAATACTTAATTTTACGTTTGAGTAAGTTATTTCAAAATAGAAAGTTGTCGTAAATAAAAAAATCTAAAATTTAAAAACTTTTTTTGAAGATAGAATAGATTGGGAAAAGATTTTGAGATATGTATTTACACGAAGAAATTACTGCTTCAAAACCAGCTTTAATAAGAATGGAATGTTGAAATAAATACGGATTATAGAAATTTAAGTGAAGAGATTTTAATACGATTATAAAAGAAAAGGCTTGTATAAAATCAGAAAACACACACACACACACACACACACACACACACACACACACACACACACATATTTCCCCAGTCAGACGAAAAATGAACTGCATTAGTGTCTATCAAGCTACATGTTACCCGAATGCATCACTACAATCATCTACTTACTGTTGAATGCGGTAAATCGCAACCCTTAGAAGTACTTAATCTGATGATTGCAGTATATCACCTCGTTAGGCCATACGCTATTTTCCTACTGTCATCGTATTAAGATTTAATGATGTTCACCCATCAATATTCTCAGTTGAAGAACAATGGCAACCTCATATGAGGGATGTGTGGATCAATTTATTCTTATCCAACTGGATTTTACTGGACGGATTGAATACTAAAAAAAAAGTGTCCTTTATAACATCTGTAAAATTTCCAGTTTCTATAAAAATAAAAGTTTTAAGTAATCAAGCTGACATAACTTTGAAGGTATATTTTTAAATAAAATTTAATTCTCTCGGGTGTGGCGGTACTAGCGGCGACGGTCGGCACTAAATAATCGGTAGACTGGTGTAGCCGCGAGGCTTAACGTACCAAGTACCGAATCAACCGGGCGATCGAATTCGATACCCAGCTAGACTGACTTAGTTTTTTACACTTTAAATATTATTCATTTATTTAATTCTATCGCTCACCTATGAGAACAAACACTTACAACATGCACACCTAGCACAACATAGCAGACGACTGCAACAGCTTTACGTCAGTGCTACAAACTTTTGAAATATTAACTAAATCATATAAAATAAATAATTTATATTTAAAGTATAAAAAATAATTTGTATGGCAACCCTGTGAAATTTCAAATTTTCCGATTCAAGAGGTCTAGGAAAAAGGGAATTTCTCACAGAGAAAAAGGTAAATTCCACGACGGCGAACTGTGACACTAGTGCTACTTGATAGACAGGGGGTATTATTGATACAGTATACCATTTACTCACTAGTTTAGAATATGTTTACGGAGGAGGGAGTGATTTTGTAAAATTTTTTATCCAAATATTGTTAAATCTGACCTTAATTAAGAAAAAATTGGAAGATACTGAATGAGAGTGACCTTGCTTTTCAGCTTCATCCTCCTGACCTTGAGTCAGAAAATCTAAATCTGACCTTGAGTTGAAAATCTAAATCAATACCCCATATATAGAAGTAATCTGACCAAGTTTGGTCAAAATCCGTCCAGTAATTCTGGAAATATAAGGTGATTTAGAGGCAAATTAAAAATACACACACACAAATACATACAAACATTAATATCCGGAAAACTTCTATCCGGTTTTATGGGCTCCTTTGGTGTCAAAACGTCAAGATCCGGTGGCAACCGACTATTCCCAAATTGGACCGATTACAGTGCTTTCCCTTCTAGAGCTATAGCGCTTTCTAGAAGAGAAAGTAAAATGAGGTCGGATATCAAATCTGTTATATATAAATTGGATTAATGCATTATTTAGGCATAAAACAAGGTATTCATATTCATTGTATGCAGTATATAATACATTACCCACCACAAGATTGTGAAATATTCCATACCTGAAAACCTTATACGAGGGCTATTCAGAAAGTAAGGAAAATTTCCACCTGACGCCGCCAGGCGCACGCCAATTGCGTATATATTGGTGTGCTCGTGCTCTGCACCTCAGTCAGCGTCCAGCCGTGACAACGGGCACATCTCCGCACTGCCCGTTTTTTTATATACAAATTTGAAATGTGTGCTGCAATCGAAAATCCCGCCAGTTGTGAGGTGCGGTCTGTGATTCGTTTTTTGTTGGCAAAAAACTTAAAACCAATAGAAATTCATCGGAACTGTGTGAAGTGTACGGGAACAACGTAATGCGTGAAAGTTATTTCAGTAAGTGGTACATTCAGTTTAAAAATGGCCGATCAAACGTTCCGATAAAGGGAAGAGGAACGTCCGAGCATTGTGACTGACGATCTGGTCTCCAAAGTTGACGAAAAGATTCGTGAAAACGACCGTTTCACAATAACTGAGCTTTCTCTATGTTTCCCACAAGCTTCACGGACTTTATTCATTGTTTCACAGAAGCTAGGCTATCACAAATTTTGTGCAAGATGGGTGCATCACTGAGTGGTTGAGATCACAGGCGGCAGAATTCTATGACACAGGAATTTCAAAGCTTGTACACCGCTATGATAAGTGCCTGAATTTGTATGGTGATTATGTTGAAAAGTAGTATTTTAGTCCCTCTTTCACATGAATGTAATAAAAATTTTTCTTGTACTTGGTTTTTTTAAATTTCAAAACGTTCCTTACTTTCTGAATAGCCCTCGTATATTAGTAACTATGATAAATTTTAGGGATTTAAAATCAAAATATTAGATAAAACTATGATTTTGAAAATAATAAAATCATAACATCGGTAAAACACTTCTTAGCAGCCGATCTTTAATTAAGTCGGCACACCTTAAGAAATATACTTAAATAAAATAAGCAGGAAATATGATACCAGAATTCTCTAAACACGAATTATGTAAATTGTGGAAGGTATTTACTGTTACGATCAGCATACACCCTTTCACATTCAAGATTTTTGTTGTGAGCAGTAATGTTTGACATGTAAACGTTCCTTAGCAGATAGAGTATTTACAGGATTTATTTTTTAGTTTCTTTTAAAAAACGTTTTTGTTTATTAATTACTAGCAGACCCGGCAGTGCTTCTCTATTGCTACATTTAAATATATATATATATGTCGGAGAGGCGAGGAGATTTGTCAGGGATTCAACGCCTTGTGCTTCACTCATTCCCACCATTACAAGTGGAGAATATATAAGATTACAATAAAGTTCAATTAATAAAAATGAGTAGATAACTCGTACAATGAAATAATTACAAATGAAAATTATCACTTATCAATAACTCAGTAGCACACGAATTACAATATAAGATTAATTCAATTTAGAATTCAAATAATATTAAAACAACTTGCGATAGACCGAGGCTCAGGGAAATAACGAATTCGCGATCACCAGGACGTCTGTTCGATCTGGGTTCCAAAGCAAGACTGACTTTTCTCAATATTCTCAAATAATATGCCTACTGCATATTTCCCTTTCCTTATTAATTTTATGATACCCCTATCGTCCTGGGATCCCGACTACGTTGACAACCATGTGCCTACCTGGGCCTAAGCCTACCGCAATAAAACAATTTAAACCTTATTCTACAAAATATTACAAGTAATAGTACATTTCTTAAAACTACTAAAAATACAGATATTCTAAAGAATATTCTCATCGTTTTGTCGGAAGATACTCCACTGTACTTTATTCTCCGACATATATATATATATATATAGATTAAATGAACACAATAGAGAGTTTGGTATAAAATTAACAAGATGAACAATACGGAACTTTACAAAATTTAACTTTTCCCTTTTCCCCTTTCCCCTTTCAACCATTCCGGTTTCTTTATTTCCTTTTCCCCCTTTTCCCATTTCCTTTCTCCCATTTTCATATTCCATTTCCCTATCCCCCATTTTCTCCTTTCCATTTACATTTTCCCGTTTTATTTTCCCTTTCAATTTCCTTCCCCCATATCCCATTCCTCTTACACTTTTTCCTTTTTTATCATTTCCCCTTTCCACTTTCTTTTTCCCGTTTTCCCATTTTCCCCTTTTCCCCTTTTTTATTTTTTCCATTTTCGATTTCTTCCCGTTTTACATTCTTTCCTTTTATCTTTTTCGATTTTCCCTTTTCTGATTTTTTCCTTTCTCCCTTTTTCCCCGCGTGTAAATCGGTCCAGTAATTTTTTAGTCTACAGCGGACACACATATCGGAAACATTGAAATGAAATCGTAAAATAGATAGTGTAGTGTGTGTTGCTTCTACGTCCAAGAGATAACGCTGTTTTTAAAAAAAAAAGTATGGTTTTACCTGTCACAGGTGTGATATACTATTACGTATATAAATAGTAGGTATATAAAAACACGCACGTATCCGAATGCAACGTTGTGTCAAAATTTCAAAGCAATCGGTGAAGAACTTTCGGAGATTTAAGATTTCAAACAAACGAACATTTACATTTTTATTTATATAGATTTTATATTTACCTAATATTTTACTTTTTGTTACATATACAATATTTTAATGATACAGCACGACAAACCCTTTTTCATAATTGTATTTTCCAGTCGGATGTTCAGAATTGTATCACAACACAGAATTGAGATTATGAATATCGATATATAATTTTTATTTCAGAGAAAAAATTATTTCAGTCGTTTTAGAGAGAAAAAATACGTGTAGGATTATTAAATATTCCTGCTTAAACAGTAATGTAACAAATCTGGGCCGCATAAGTTATCATTTTTCAAAACATTTTTTCGAAGCAAATTCGGTTCAGTATTGGTTAATTTACACAACCATACAGCGAGAATTTCTAATAATAAAACTTGTAAAATTATATACTACATCGTAAAAAAAGAAATGGGGAAAATGGTTGATAATATACTACCATAAACCGTATTTTTTTTTTTTTTATACTGCTG
Source organism: Lycorma delicatula (assembly GCF_047948215.1). NCBI lineage: Eukaryota > Metazoa > Arthropoda > Insecta > Hemiptera > Fulgoridae > Lycorma > Lycorma delicatula. The sequence continues at coordinate 59,706,080 of NC_134462.1, forward strand.
CAAGAAGTTTATAGCTTATATTAACAGTTACGTGTTCTCATACAACGATTTATTGAATCCTTTTTCTTTATACGGTGTCAACAAAATAAGCTTTTGATAAAAAAAATCCGTTGTTATGGTTACCGATATTATTTGATTGACATGTGATCGTGCAATGAAAGCTTTTATTCACTTCATTTTTACCACCCTCCTTTCTTTGATATCAAGGTAAACTGAAAAGCTCTTGGATTTTTATTACATTGAGTACGTTTTTTTCTTTTATTTCTTTAATATATTTTAAAATTTTAATAAAGTTTAAAATTCTATTATACATAAATTTAATTAAAGAAATTTCTTTAACTTTCAAAATGTTATATTGGATTTACCTTTATAAATTAAGTTAAGAAATATTTTTATATTTTAATATCTTATTAAGTCTGTATTAACTTTAAAAGATTGGATGTCGGAACTACTTACATAATCATATTATTCTAATAATGTTGGGTACGTTCATCAAAATTATTTAATTTTTAAGTTTATTAAATAAATAAGAATGCTATTGTTATATTAATATATTATAATTATTAATTATAATAATAATAATCTCAAAAGAGATTAGGAAATCCCAATATTATTTTGAATTAAATATTTCATCCTTGCGATACATAAAGGACAAGATATCCACACCAATAATACATATTTTCATGAAAATTCTTTTTCAAGCACCTTTAGAAACATCATCATTACCATCAACACGGTCTTATAATTGTCTACCCTGGGTAATTCACTAAGCTCGACCCTTGTCCATCTTCGTCTACTTCCAGCTAAACCTTGGAAGTTTCAGATAGTCCGCATTTCTTTTTAGATCATGCATAATTTTTTTTATTGCCTTCATTTATTTTAATCAATCCTTCTTTCTTAGTAAGTTCCAGGCTTACCTATACTTCCTGTTCCAGTTTAGCTTCTATTCTCGTTGACCTTGCTCAGTATTTCTTCCATTTTAACTCATTTTTCTGTTTAGCCTCCAGAACAACCGTAAGGTATTAGTTCAGAGGATGAATGAGGATTATATGTATGGATGTAGATGAAATTTAGTCTTGTACAGTCTCAGGTCAACCATTCCTGAAATGTGTGGTTATTTGAAACCCAACCACTAAAGAACACCGGTAACCGTTTTTGTATTCAAACCCGTATAAAAGTCTGCCTTTACTAGGATTTGAACCTTAGTACTCTCAACCTCGAAATCGGCTGATTTGCGATTACGTACTCACCATTGAACCAAACCGGTGGGTTACTCGCCCGTTTTTTACTCTGTTTATCCATTTAATCTTCTGTAAACTTCCAAATTCTAGTTATTCAACGTTTCTAATGTATTATATTTCCTTTTTCCTTAGTGGTCATTTTTCATTCAAATTGCAACTTCAAACCTTTCACAGTCAATTGCAAATCCTTTATATAATAACTATTTATTTCTGTTAAACATTTACTTAGCCAATGATCTTCTAAGTTTTATTTAATTAACAATTTTGAATTCTTCTATTAAAATAGCAACAACCGTTTTACTTCATCAGTCGAATAACGTATGGTTCAAAAAACATAAAAATATTGTCACCTGTAAATATTATGAAAACTTTTCCTTTAATGCTATTTACTTTATACTTTTTTTTGGAAGTTTTTAATCACATTTTCAGAAATATTTATTAAACCAGTTTGGGGACAACTAGAAACTTATTCCTCTTTCGTCAAACCATTAAGTTTCGGCTTCCTCAATTTCCATTTTTTTTCTGATTAAAATGCAGTTCTTTAATTAATCTTTTACTTTTCGAATTTTATTTTAGGCTTTGGTAATACTGACATTAGTAATTCATCAGTCATCGTCTAATACTCTTTATATATCGATAAAATAAAATACAAATTTACTCTTCCTTTCAAAATATTTCTTTACTTGTTTCAAATGTATTAAGAACTTTAATTTACATAAAAATTCATTATTAATTTCTATCAATAATATTAATTGTATTTATGAAATACATTTAAGGTATTGTTTAATGTAAATTTAAATATTTTCATCTATATTTGGTTTAAACTAAATAAATACATTTCAAGGTAAGGAACTGTAACTATGATTTGCAACTGACGTTTTCCCGATCATAAATTGACGACGAGTATTTTAAATAGGTCATAGTCTCTGTTTAAATCTATTCTGTTGAAAGGCAGAGTTAGAGAATGAAGTTGTACGTTGAGATTATTCTAAATCGAAAATAGTGTTGCTAACTTTTGATGATAAATGGTTTTGATGCTAGAGACTTCGTTATTTTAGATTTACCACAGTCTATATCATATATTTCTCCTTTTGAGTAACTTTTAGCACTAAAATATAGGCGTAAAACTTTGTAACTATTCGTTAACTTATGAGAAATTATTTTCGTTAATACTTAATATTATTTATTACAGATAGAAATACTGTGAAATATTTGTCAAATGGTAATGTATATATTAATTACCCAGTATTATGTATTACTGTTGAAACGTTTCAAGATTTACCTCAGATAACAAAAAAGTCTTAAAAATACTTCATAAATATTTTAGTCCTTCGTATTTCATAAATACATCACAAATGAAGTTTAATAAAAAATAATAATGCCTTATTTTCGATATTTCATTTTAAAATAGATTTTTTTTGTGGGTGAAAAACGCCATGGCGTTATCATCGCCTGGGTATAAAATTTTATTGAAGAAAAAATAAATAAATAAATAGCTAAAGAAAATCAAACCTTGACACTAAAAAATTAAACAAAAACTTACAACTAATATCACAGCAAAACTTTCTTTTTTAAAAGAGACAAAACTAGTATCACAGTATTAAAACTAAAATTAGAAACAAGCGTAAAATTAAAAACGTAAAATCTAACTAAAACAAAAAAGAATTTAATAATGTCCAAGAGGGGTGTAAAGGGCCCCAACTTGAATAACGGGAAGATAAAAACTTATAAATAAATAAAAACAACTATGTACATAATATATAAAACTGAAATAAATTTAACGAACTCCGAGAGGAGTGTAAAAGGTTCCTTCTTGGATAACAGAAGAATAGATAATTAAAAATCAAACACATAACAGTAAAAATAGAACACCGCTATTGAAAGGTATGTAAAATATTAATACATCTAAGATATAAAAAGACCCGGTCCAAAACTTCCTTACTATTGCCCAGGTTTTGACGAATGTTCACAGGCAATTAAATTTACGATGCAATGCCGCATAATAAATGCAATTCACAAGAATGTAGCAGCGGCAGTTGCATTGTACGCATTTTGGTGCACTTACTTTTGACATTAGACATCCGTGTGTGACTCTAGTATGGCCTAACCGCAATCGACACACCGAAGAAAATCACGACATATAATTAGGTTAAATTCTAGAGCTTAATTTAAAAATCGTCATCTGGAAAGCTGGAGTATTAAGAACATAAAATAATACTATCATTCAACAATGGAAAACTACTTACTGATTTTAGAAGATTAATAAACAGAGTTAAAATGTTATTAAATACTTAAATTTTAACTAATAACAATAATATCCAATAACATTGTTATTTGCTAATACTAGCATGCTATCTTTGTAGAAAGAAACAATTTTCTTTAATACAATAAAGATCAAATTTATTTTAAATAACGAAGCGCAAATTAAAAACAAAAAGTAGCATGAACTGTAGAAAAAGATAAATTTACATAGCACGTATTCATATTTAACGTAATTCACACAATAACATAATTTAACAAGGAACTGAATACACAAAAAAATTAAGAAATTATATTTAATTTTACTTTTCATTTTTAATTTACCAGTTACATTTACTTTTTAATAATTCAAAGGTATAATAAATATATTGAATAGATTCGAGATCATCCACTTTTTTTTTCTTTTTAATAGATGAGTCGAAGAAATGCCATTTACGCATGCCCCAGTGTTGGACTCGCACAGATTCCGCTACATGCTACATATTGTTAAGAGCGTATGTATACCTGCAACCTACCGACTAAAACTCCTATCTCACCATCTCTCCCCACCGGGGCTGGGCCACAATGAAGTACTCTCAGCCCCGGGGGGTGCCTTCAGGCTCAGGGGTTCGAGAGTTCTCGTGTATCATCACCGTAGCCCATTCATGCAAGCACGAACAATCTACAGCTCCGCAGGAGGCTGTCCATCCCCCCTCACTCTTCTCACTTAGCAGCTGGAAAACTTAGGAATTTCTCTCTGACTATTCTGTCATTGTATCTGACTCCTTACTCCTAATAATCCGGGTGACCACACGAGAGTTGGAATCCCATGTTTGCTCATTGTAAAGCATCTTCCGTAATATATTCTTTGATGTGAGAGGACCCAGATGTCTGTAATTATGCCGCAAGGTTTCCCAACGTAAAGAGTGGAACACAACGTATTCCATGTCATCCAGGTCTCTGAAATACGGACAGGCGTTATCACCCACTCTCTTGAACTTGTGGAGATATTGCCAGAAACAGCCGTGGCTCGTCAGGAACTGTGTGAGCTCGTAACCGAGCTCACCAAATCCCCTCAGGACCCATAGCTTATCTTCATTGATCAAGCGTCTAGTCCACACATCGGTGGACGCTTCACTCCAACGGACCTGCCATCGCTCTAAGAGAAGATCGTACGCCTCTCTTTTACTCATACCTGAATAGCCTGCGCATCTCATTTTAGCAAGCAACTCGACTGGTGGGGTTCATGCTATAACAAAGACTGCCTCAGCCGAAATAGTCCTGTATGCGGAACACACTCTCAGAAATTCATCCACCTTAACTGAAATAACCGGAAATCAGGCAGAAAGTAACATATAAAAACATTGACATCTATATTGAAACTAAAAAGGTGAAATATTTCTACACCATCATAAATAACATGAACATTTTCAATTGAAATCCAAAGCAATTATTACTTGAATTTTTGAACTAGTTTCGTTCTATAATGCCGTGCATTTCTGCAACAGACTGCAAGCTTATCCAGTCCTTTCCGTTCAAAACGTTTATAAAGAAATTACATAACAGCTCGGTAAAACCTAGCCAGCGATTCCTCCATTCGGTGAGGACAGGACATCAAGCAACAGAATGAAAAGTGTAATACATAAAACAGATTTATTTGAAAATCCTTGTTGCCCTCCAATCAGCACATTTTGTCACTCGTTACTACAATATCAATATCTGAATTTTGAAATAAAAAATTATACAAATCAAAAAAATTTTAATTCCCAGTTGTTACCGTTAAGGTAGACCGACAGTAACCTGATCTTTTTTGAATCGCTTAATTTAACTTAAACTACTGTTTATTACTTATATTTACTAACTTAACTTTTACCTTAAACTTTGATGACCTTTTAAGACCAAATAACAAATTCTCACTAGCTCTTCCGAAACGAGTAATCTTTTTTCCGTACTAAAACTTTAAAGAAAAATCTATTGAAATATTTCTCTAAATAGATCAAGTGTTTTTCTAAAATAAAAGTTTCATTCAGAAAAATTATAACTTAATTCATTAAAAGACTTACAATATTAACCTCCTAAATTTTGCTTTTTAATCTACAACATTATAATACATGATTATTAGTTGTGTAGAATTCTCACCTCGAGAAGTTTCTATGAATTGAATGAGAGTACCTGGTCGAGCCGTGGGAAAATCCTATTCCACATGAGCTTGGCTGTTTTTAACAAGTCATTTAACTTGGTTGGAAAGATTAACATATAATATAGTGTTCAGCTTTAATATACCGTCCTCTGAACCGGCCATTAATCTCTTAATATACGATTAAAAAAATTCCACACTACCGAAAAAAATCGTAGGCGACGTTCAACCTTACGTTAAAAGGTAATTTAATAATTTCTTTTTGCAAAGTCAGCAATTTATTGCGCTTTTGCCTAATCTCCTTTGTGTAATCACGGTGTGTTAGAAATTCAGTGTTTCTCAGTATTTGTACCTTTTGAAAAAACGTATCATTATGTTCGTCCTTAAGTAAGTGCTCAATTATCGTAGTATTTAAAATTCCCAAAGGATGGGCTTTTGATATTTACCTCGTTATCAACCACAATACCTTACACGTTAACACAAATTTTTTTTATTTTAAATGCACAATTACCACCCTTAATATAATTAAGTCCTTTAAAAAAAAATTGTTTCTTCATGACCTTCCTTCCAAGTCGTTTAGCCTAGCCTCATTACTTTACTCCTTAAGTGCTCGATTTTCCTCTTCAAGTGTTCCGATTTTTGCCGTAAACTCTTGCACATTTTTCCTTTTTTTCCCCTACACTTCTGAGCCGGCCATCCAATTAAGTATAGCACAGCCCAGGAACGCGTCCTCGCCGCGAAATGGCCTCCCCGCCTAACGGCAGTACGTCCGGCATGGCAGGTCAGCCACTCACAGCCGGATCTTTTGATTTTTTATTCCCTCATCCATGTTAATCAATCCCCTTTTTTAATTTATACATATATATATATATATATATATATATATATATACATAGGCACCCATCCGAAATCTCCCCTGGATTCTTCAGTCGATCAACGAAACTCGGCTGTCCACCCAACCGTAACACGCACACATATTATCGCCCTAATCGTCATTCTTCATCATTCTTTTTCTTTATTACTTCGGCAACAAATCCGTTTACCAACCTCCAGTTAACCTCAGACGTTAGGACCTCTGGCTGTAGCCCTTCAATACCAGCAAATTTTCGTAAACCACGCCAAGACATGCAATGGAACACAGTATGTTCAACTGTATCAACATCATCGCAAAAGAGACATATAGGCGTTTCTCTCTTGCCAAATCGATCTAGGTACGCCTCAAAGCACCCATAGCCCGACAACACCTGGGAGAGATGAAATTTCATCTCCTCTCAATCCCTATTATTCCCCTTCAGCCTGTCTGGAAATAGTATTTTGGTCCATACAACTTTGTTTGTCTGCTGCCATCTGTCTTGCCACAATCGCATGACATTTAAGCTCGCGTCTGATTTGCAGATGCCATCATGCCTGAATCCCGCTCCATGATCAACAGTTCTACTGGCGAAACGCCTGCCAGCACGCATACTGCTTCGTACGGTATCCTGTAACCACTCCCAACAGAGATCTTCTTTGTATAGTGACAGCCCTGCTCAGACTCGGTTTAATGCGTATTACACTTTTCTAAACAGGCGTCGGATATAACAATATAAATGTCACAGCAGTCATTGTAGCCCTTCTTTTCGAAGCTGTTGGTGCCAAATGGGTCGACATAAATCGTCTCAACATCGTGAGTGTACTCTCTGCACGTTTACAAACGTATACCACATGTTCACTGAATGAGCAACGTTTATCCGAAAATAACGCCTAAATACTTAACAGTCTCCACTCCCCGAATCCGGTGTTCTCCTACCTCGAACACTTCCTTGGTAGTAACATGAGACACTTCTCATCCAGAATGACCCCATCAGTTGTTTTAATAATAATTATTATTAATTATTAATTTCTGTTTATCGATTACATCTGCGTGATGTCTTTTCACCTTCTTTTTAACTACTCTTGGAGAACTTTTTAGACGTCTTTTGTTAAAGCGTATTATCAGCACACATGTAGCAGAATAGTAGAAAATATAAAAGAAAGATAATTCAAATACACTGAATCTATAAGATTTTGTTGATTAATCAGGTAACGAAAATGTATTAAAAGTACACAGTAAATAAATGATTAATTAAAAAGATTAAAATTAAAATAATATAATGAAGAGTTAGAGACACTAGATTAATAAGAATAACTTATACATACTAGTCGTATCTCCACAATAATTAGCAACACAACAAAAACACGTTCGTTCCCCTCAAAAGATAAACTCAAACTCTAAGATTTGATAAATTAAGCAAAATAAAGCATAAGCAATATTAACGATACAGTAATAGTAATATTTAATTCGAAACCAATTATTCGTGTAGATCTGCAAATTACAGAAATTCATGAATAAGAAAAAAATTAAATACATTTCAAATCGGTAAGATGTTTTTTACAAAGCCTACATGAAAATTAATCAAAAAATGATTCATAAAGAAAATACCTTATTAAATGGTTTCAAATATTTTTAAAAAGACGCTTACGAGAATAATTTGTAATAACATAGTAGAAATTTATTTAAAACAAAAATAATAAAATCAATTACGCTTCACAAAATTATTCTAATGACCAAAAAGAATACACTCTGTTAATTAAAGTTTAAAAACAAAACCCATTACGATTCCCAACATATGCCAAAAGCGAGTAAACGATGTCTACGTAGAAGTGTGTAACCTTTGTTACTTCAATTACGCTCCCTCGAACTTACCGTTGTTGAGTTAATCGACAACGGTAAATAATGAGTTGTCTTATATATAAATAACCATCACACTTACTTCCATGATGCTAAGCGTAATTATAATTTGTTTAATATAATAAATAACATGACTTATCTATGACTGAACAAAGTAGAGGATACTAATTTCTGTCGATTGAAGAGTAGTTTGTTACCATGGTGATATCTCGTTTGAAATAATTACAATGCTAGTACAACATAAATAAAAGATCTTTCGGTTCGTTAACTTTTTATTACACCCTACTCATTCTGTCGCTTACAGCTTTTCTATCTCTCTACTGCTACTACACAAACTTTACTACTCTAAACTAAACTACACAAACTTCTAAGGTTATGAAATTTTGTGCTTAGAAATAATGCATCATTGTTAAAAATTATTGTGAATATGATGATTTTTCTTTGACTTATAAAGTAAAAAATACTGTGAATTATCCGTTAATGGATTACTAAGAATAAATTCACATTGAAACTTGTGACTAGTTTCTAGTAGTAACAATTTCCTTTCTTATTATGAACATTTTTTATGCCGTTGTTTTGTACGCTAAAAATTTAATCATTGTATTTAAAATGGAAAAAATATTTTAACAAAATATGCAACTCAGTAGTTATTTGGGATCTATTCTACTTTTCCCTAACATTTGAAAAATTTCAATTTTCAAGGTTATTTAATACAGCAGACCCGACAATGCTTCGCTACTGCTATATGTGAGTATATATATATATATATATATATAGATAACATGAACACAATTGAAAGTTTGATAAAACACTAACAAAATGAACAATACAGAACTTCACAAAATTTAACCTTTCCCTTTTATCCTTTTCCCTTTAACTTTCCTCTTTTCCCCATTTTCCTATTTACCTCACTCCTTTTCCTTTCCTCATTTTCCCTTTTCCTTCCCCTTTCCTTTCCTTTCCCATTTGTTTTTCCCTTTCCCATTACTCTTTTCTTTTGTTCCTTTAACTTTGCATTTCCTTTTCCCCGTTTTCCAGAGTTTTTATTTTTTCTATTATCCCCTTCTTCCCTTTTACCTTTTTCGATTTTACCCTTTCTCCCTTTTTCCCGCGTATAAATTGGTAAACTTTTTGGGGGGAGGAGAAACGAAAAAGTACCCATTTTATATTATGTTTTACCAATTCTTGAAGATTATTACTGTAATTTTTACATTCTTATACTAATTAAAAACATTATTATAGTAATTGATTAAATTTCATTTTTAGTTTATATAATTTAATTTGAAAGTTTAATTTTTACATCATTACTAATTTAATTAGACAAACAGAATAATATGTTCTTAGATAATTGACATCAAGAAAAATAAGAATTGGTTGTAAAAGAAGAAATTCACATATCATGATTGAACAGATGCCCTTTGTAACATTAATCTAGTAATGATGAAAATTAATAAAAATGTAAAAGAATTTCGGTAACATACACACACACACCAATACTATACATATATATATATATATATATATATATATATATATAATGAAGTTAGTAAATTTTTTTATAAAGAAAATCACATATCTCAAGGATTATTTCAGATAATAATTCAGTATCGCTCACTAGTATATGTTAGTAATATAGCATAGGATGTTAGTACTGGCCATATTCATACACATGGGAGCTGTTCATCTCGCATGTGAGACGTATTAGACTTGAGTGTTCGTTCAGACTGTAATAGATTGACGGTGGGCGGAAGAGTTTTGCCTCGCGCGCACCTTTGGGAAACTCCTTCAACCAAAATGTTTCCCTACTGAACGTTCTCTATAAATACTTCATGAAAAATTAATCGCCCCTATCTAACTGTAGCTTAGTTGCATTTTGTATGAGATTGTGGTGCTAACTTTGTGTTTTTATTATTTTTATTACATGTTTATTCGTATTTTTAACAAAAAAAAAAAAGTTATTTTTCGTTTTTAACTAAACTGAATTTTTAACTTTAAATGAATGGAATTAAAAACTAACTGTTAATAATTTTTATCCATGAAAATATAAAAAAAATTAACTTAAATCAAATGTCTAATGCGGTTGTCATTTTTATTATCTGAATTTCCAGTTTTCAAATCTCAAACTGAAATAAAATTAAACCAATAGTACTTTAGTTGATTATCGAAATATAAATCCGCTGGTATCTGAATAGAAAAATACATTTTTAATACATTAAAAAATTTATAAAGAAAAATCTTTAAATACAACTATAAATATTATCGAAATATATTTCTCTATGCAGATACCAGCGGGTGTTTGTGCATAGAGAAATACGTGTTTAATACAGTAATAAATTTATCAAGAAAAACTTTTAAATTAAAATAAAAAGAAATCATTAAAACGAGTGAAATGGATATAAATAACAAATATCTTCGATTTAACATTTACTGTGTATTTTAGTTTGAGCCAATTAAAATTAGTAAATTCGGTAAAAAAAATCTACAAATATCGATAGAATGATAAGATTTATTGATTGGAGACTAATATTTAAAGAGATCCAACCCCATTGGGCATTTTAATCTTAAAATCTATTTTAAAACTTTATCGGTTAGAAAAATTTCAGGAGTTTTATTCCTCATATGAGGTTCAGAAGTCCTTAAATCATATAATATGATGCTGATGAACGGCAATCGGATAGAATCCACTGAGTTCTACTATTCTGCAGATGATTGCCTCATACTGAAAGCATAATAAGAATCCCAATTTCTTCCAAACTTTCGTAGAATTTATACATTGGGTCGTACATTAAATTGGCCTCCATGACTAGAGTTTTTGAAACGAATGAAATTAACTCAACTCAGGGTTCCAGTTAAATTGTTTTTCCTTTTTAGCTTCTGGGAACCACGGAAGGTAACACTTGAGTGGATGAATGAGGATGATATGTATGGGTGTAAGTGAAATGTAGTCTTGTACAGTCTCAGGTCGACCATTTCTGAGATGTGTGGTTAATTGAAACCCAATCACCAAAGAATACCGGTATCTACGACCTAGTATTTAAATCCGTATAAAAGTAACTAACTGCATTTACTAGGATTTGAACATTGGAACTCTCGACTTCAAAATCAGCTGATCTGCGAAGGGGCGTTCACCACTAGGTATTCCGGTGGGTCCCAGTTTCTAGGGTTTTATTTTTTTATGAATACCTTAACTTATTCTATGTGTTAATATTCTCTCTGCAATTTATTTTGAATCTTTGAACATTTTTTTCCTCGTTTTTTACATATTTTGGCATATTATTTAAAAAGGTTTACTAGTCTATCTTTCATAACATCAGAAGCTAATTGCTATTAGATAAGAACACACAACCCATACATATACTGTGGTCAGTAATCAGTTTCTAGTGAGTTTGGAGTTAATATAAAATTTACCGGTCGACCACATAATTTACCACAAATACCATAATACACTGTAGTTATTTATAAAATAAAACATTAGTAATCATAACAAAACAAACTATATAGACTAGGAAGGCGTTAAGAATAATCACAAAACGAAATCGAAAACAAAATAAGTTATTTGATAATAATTTTGTGGCAATATAACCCACATTAATCATGGCATTACCACTTTAGCGACAATGTGCGTTGATGTAGTTACTACTGGTGTATATACATTTATCGTCAGTTGTAACAAGACTATTACTCATCATTCAACTGACAGTATTACTCTAATTTCATTATTAATATTTCATTTATTTGACACAAGGATGTTCGATAATAAAGGCTTCACCGGAATTTTTTTCTTTCTGTTACTTGTGACATACAAATGTGATACTACACCTTACGGTCACGAGTGTATATGTTACGGTAAATCCTATTAATCCGGTGATTATGAATAATGTACCAGTTATTGATTTTCCATTCAGGACGTTTTCTCCAACTATTTTAAAAACCTTTCGCGTGTGTGTAGTGTGTATATATATATATATGTGTCATGTCTCTCTGTAAATTAAACGTTATACCAGTTTGTTTTATACAGGTATCTTTTTTTTAATAATTGCTAGAATGAAAAGAGAATAATAATTAAAAACATTTTTACTGTAAAATATGTAACAATATTTCTCTCTCTCTGCAAACATAAAACAGAAATATAAAATTTATATATTAAAAGAATTAAAATTAATTAATATTTTTTCTACACCAAAAATATACTGGTCAGAAATAAAATTAATGAAATTTCTCCTTTATAAAAAAAATAAAATTCCAATTATTAATCGTTAAAATAAACAAAATACGTTTAACTAAAAAATATAAATATATATATATATACTAGCCGGTCCGGCTGTATTCCTTTTCCTCATAGTTGTGAGAACAATACTGATAAATAACAAAGCCTGAAAACTTCTCTATCCTCCAACGTTTTCCTGGTTCTTGACAAAGAAGCTCTTGTTGTAGACAAACATATTCCTTTTGGTTCCCCTTTCCATTACCCTAGAATACATTATATGTCGGAAAGGGGTCAAGATAAAGAGCTGATAGTGGAATATTTTATAAAACGTATACTCTATTATTTTTACGTCGTAAAACAAAATCAGAAACGGTATTAGGTCGTCGTCCAAGAAGAAAGATTCACAACTTCATCCCCAATGGAGTTAGGGCCTCGATTTATGGCTTAAAGCCTTCCCTGGGATAACACTAATTCATCCTTAAAATTTGAAAGCAATTAGTTGTTGGTTTGTTCTCGGGTGATACTTTTGCAAGGACAGAACCGTGTATATATATATGGTTCTGTGTATATTAATATACAAGTTCTGTAAATAAAGTAATGTAAGTTTGTAAGTAGATTTTATGGCAGCCTAGGTGGTAACACAGAAAAGTAAACATATAGTTATACGAACAGCTGATTTATATTAGGTATTAAGGTATTAATATTTTTAGTCTATTGTTGCCACGTAAGACGTAAACAAACTTTTCGTGAAACGAGTTTTTGTTGTGCGTTACAAAAATGAGTGATTCTAATTATGAGCAATGTTGTGCAATCAAGTTTTGTGTTAAACTCGGTGAGAATGCTACTGAAACCTTTTAAAAATTGAAAAGGGCGTATGGAGATGACACTTTGTCACAAGCCCAAGTTTTTAGGTAGTTTAAAGCATTTTTAGATGGCCAGGAATCAGTTGCGGACAATCCACGCTCTGGAAGATCGTTAACATCAAAAAGTGACAACGATGTTGAGCGAATCAGAGACTTGATACGGTATGACTGGCGATTAACTGTCAGAATGATTGCAGAACAATTGAATTTGAACCATAAAATTTTCATAGTCCATAAAATTTTTACAAACGAATTGGATATGGAAAAAATTTGGGCAAAACTGGTCCCAAAACACCTCACTGTTGAATAGAACAACAGGATGGAAGTGTGCCGCGATCTTCTAGGGTAAATTGAAACTGATCCTGATTTTCTAAAAAAATGTTATTACTGGTGATGAATCTTGGATATTTGAGTACGACTCAGAAAGAGAGCAAGGAGCAGCACACTTCAAACTCACCACGTCTCAAAAAAGCAAAAATGAGCAAATTAATAATCAAAACCATGCTAATTTATTTCTTCGACAGTAATGGCATTGTCCATAAGGAGTTTTTGCCTACAGGACAGACTGTAAATCAATATGTTTACCGAGAAATTCTTGAAAAACTGCGGAAAAGATTTTCCTGCATGAGACTAGCTATCAAAGACAACTGGATGCTGCATCATGGTAATGCACCTTGTCACACTACACTCTCAGTTAATGAGTTTTTTGCAAAGAAAAACATTCCTGTATTTCCTCAACCTCATTATTCACCTGACTTGAGTCCCTGCGAATTTTTCCTGTTCACTACTTTAAAAAAACACCTCAAATACACCATCCTGGAACAGTAGAAAACATTTAAAAAATGTAACCGACCATCTGAAGGATTTCGGTTTCTAAGTTTCAACACTGATATAAGAGTGGGAAGACCGTTTGAACCGTTGCGTTCCTTCCCAAAGGAACTATTTCTAAGGCGATAGAGTCCATGCGTAATTATATTGTAAATAAAAAGTTTTTCTGAACCAGTCTCATTACTATATTTACAGATCTCGTGTACCCGTACACACACACACTCATATATATTAATCTCCAGATAAATGTAATTTACGTTATTTTTACGTCAATTGCGGAATAAATTTTGACTTTATTTAATTTAATTTTATTTTTACTACGAAATAAAAGAATGTTATGCAAAGAAAAAATTAACCTCGTCTTCAACTCTGAAATTTATTACTATTATAAAATATACCTGCTAAAGTAGGTGAAAATAATGTAGATGGTTAGTGCTTCCCCACTCCGTGTTGGAGGTAGGTTGTTCGATGCTCGACTGGACTAGCTAGACCCATTTATACAATAACGGCACCTCGAAACTGACGTCCACTCAGAATTTTGTTGAATTATAATTAACAATACGTAAGGGTCCGATAATCTAGAGATGGTGATAATCTACACCAGTTTAATCTTATATTCAACTTAAGAGTAGAGATCTCAGTGGTAGCGTTCCTAATATTTTGGTTCAGAAGGTCTTCTGTTCAAATCCCAGTCGAGTATGACATTTTTATTTCCTAAAAAACCTCCAGCAGTTTGATACAAACCCAAAAAGGCAGACATGTGAGGAATCATACAAATAAATATTATACTGAAAATAATTAAATAATATCCATTATTAATAAAAACAATCTTTATACATCATATACTCTTTTTTTTAAATGATAATATCATTATATATTAAATCAAAAATTCAGTTTGTCAATCTATTTTTAACACTTTAAACTCAGGGACTACTGGACAGATATGAAAGATTCAAAATCAGAATATCTACTGAACTTTGTGAAAACTTTTTAGGTTTAAGCATATTCAGTTAGGCTTAAACCATCATATTTTACAGTTATCAAATCGAGTCAGGGTTGAATAAGTCGGGTTGTAAAATAGACGGCAACATGATTAATTTAAATAAGATTTAAAAGATTATATAAATCTTTTACTTTTTGATTTATTAAAATCTTTTTAACTGTTCCATGTCTATCACAGGTTAAATAAACATATGTTATATGTTACTCTTTTATATCTTCCTAGGTATATTTTATGACTGTTAAAATATTTATTGCGATTTTTTTTATTGTTTTTAAAATACTTTTTTAACGATAAATTCCTAAGAATCCGTTTTATTTCTTAAGGTAACATTGCCTCAAACTGAAACAAAGCCGTTTGTTGTACAAAATCATTTTACATTTTTCATATTTCTTTTTTTGTTTTTTTTCTGCAGAAATAGAATTAAAATTTTAATTTAAACTGATCTTATTAATATTTAAAAATAAACCAACGTCTTGATAAAAAATAGATTTATTTTTAGAATATTATTTTCGCTCAGGAATGAATTTAAAAATATAAAAAAATTAATAGGATAAAAAAATGAAAGTCACTTTCCTTTTGTTAAGTTTTACATGAGTGTTCCTTGTAAGTAACTGAGAAGAACAGGTACCCGAAATGGAAAGGAACTTCAAAGTTGTTTATCTGCTTATATTATTTGACTTCCATCATAAATTAAATTTAATTTGATATTATTTTGAAAGAGGTTGTTGAAGTTAATTATATTTAGCATGCTTTTATGTTTTAGCGTTTATAGTAATGGGAGAACCGTAAGGAGGATTAATTATTTCACATATCACGAAATTTGCTACTACTTTAATTTTCATATGATATATATCTGCTACAATAATTCTAAATAATGTAGAAATAAATATTTATTTCATTTTTTTTTGGAATTTTTCGTAAGTTTCTGTCAATATGAAAACTCCAAAAAGGTAAATCAATCTGGATATTAAACCAGTAATTGATTATGCTCTAATGAATGATCAATATACAGAAATAAAATTTATTATTTAATACGTAAATTAAAAGTTGAAAAATATTTATTTTTTATACATAGTATTGTATTTCATTACATAAAAACATTTAACGTTACGGAATATTCATTTACATATATTCTGCTGAAATATTTTTCTATTATGATTATTGTGATATAAATGGTGTAAACGGATACTTATTTATAAAAATTATTTCTTAAGTAAAAAGAAACACAATGGAAGAAAATTCTTTTCATTTAACAGCTTAAAATGTATTGAACTTTACCGTAAAAATCGTTTTCCGCTGCTTTATAACAAAAAGTCGTTTTGTTTTTATTTTACTGCAAGAAGTAACAATCCGACCACTCAGTTCACAGCTTCCTGGTTTTTATTAGCCAGAAGATTAAAGTGATGATTCAAATCCCCGTATAGCCGGAGCCGGGGTTAACGGAGGAGGCATCGAATTGCGGAACGGTTGCGGTAGTGGGGAAAGGCAATGAGGAAAGCTTACGGGGGAAGTTGAAGGTGTGAACAATCGATAGAGATTAGATTTTACAAAAGAGCCAGGAGCTGTACAAGAGCGACGAAACACTCCCTCGTGCTGAACCGCTTAATTCGATATTGCTGAAATAAATGAAGTTGCTTCAGAGGAAGAGAAAGAAACAGAGAGGAAAATAGAGTCACTTCGCTCGGTTCTTTGCTGAAATTTTAAGTATTGATCCACGTCTGTCAGTATAAAACGCATCTTATGTTACACAGGTAAAAGTATTTTCCGTTTGATGTAGTTTGATATTTCTGTTTTACGTAGACAGTTTTAACACGTAATCTACTGCTAAGTCACTTAAATAAATTCGACTACTATTTTGAAATCAAATATTAAAATTAAAGATATCCGTGTTAAAAAAAATTAAATCGAAAAAGACGCGTTTCCTTTAATTGGTACATAAAAACACACAATTAAAAATGGTTAAAGTAAATTTAAAAAGAAACTTTCTTTGAAACTTTATTTTAAATTAGTTATGTTAACTCATTAAAATTGTAGTTAAAATTTTGTAGATAAAACTTAATTGTTAAAATATTTTGTAAAATTCAGTAAAACTAAAACAAAAGACAAATAAAAGAATACAAACCAAAAAAGAGAATTGTATTAAAAAAACTTTTACAACTTTACTGAAATATGGAAATACAATAGTACATCTTTTATGCAAATAAATTCCAAAAATTTGAAAATTTGTATACAAGCATAAATTTCCAAATCAGTCGTTCTTTATGTATAAAACTAGAAATAAGTATTTTTATTAAAAATACATATACTCGTATATATTTTTCTTTAATAAAAGATAATCTTTTGTAAATTAAATATTGAATCTTTGTCTACATCACTTTCTGTGTCTCAGTAAAATAAGCTAACACTAAATACAGCCATTTTGAAAAAAAGAACAATCCAAACTGTTTAGTTTTTACCAATAAATGTCAAAGAAGCTGAAAAACTGCCCACACCTCAAAAAAGAATGCTTAAAAATTGACATCATAAAATATTTTTGGGTAGAAAGATACAACTATAATACCTAATGCTAGAGAGAAAAAAATACACTTTCAAAATATAAATTCAAAACTTACCGAGTCCGGAGGCCCAATCCAGAGGAACTGATAACTTCTTATTATCTATACTTTAGCATAGTATTGTATTACAATACTATTTCGAAAATACCTATGAAAATAAAACAACTTCATGAATGGTTAATAAGTGTTAGAACTAAATACGTACACTCACAATAAGTAATCAACAGGTTTAGCAATAAAAAAGAATTAATAATATTTATTGTAAAAATAAATAAATTCAAAATTAAGAAAAAATTGAAATGAAATTTTAACTATATTTAAAACGTAAGAAATATGAAAACGAAATACTAATACCAAATTTCGCTGTTAAAAATCCAAGCTTAGAGCAAAAGCTCAGATTATTCCATGACTACAATATACTCTTTACTACCTCAGAATGTGAACAGTACTTAAATTTTTCTGTTGCTTCAATTTTTTTTTTCATTGTTTGTTTCTTTTATCAACGATAAAAGAAATTAGCGACTTAAATAAGAATAAGTGTTTTTTTCTTAAAATATTTTTTTTTTATTTCAATATATTTTTACTTATATTTTTCTATAAAAAATAATTTGTTTTATACTTTTCTACAGTTGATGGTTGTTTTAAAATTGAAATAGACATTTTAGAGTTCTAGATTTTTAAAACTTTTGATGGTTCTTAATCGTGTTCCCCTTGTTATTTTAACCAAACATTAGTTATAAAATGTTTTACAAATTCTACGATAATTCATTTTATAGCAAATAAAATAATCGAAGTATTTATTTTCATTTTTTATTTATTTTTTTGTCTATACCTAAATTTTATCTTGGATTCAAAATTTACGAAATATCAATAAAAATAAGGATTTCCCAACATTCATATATTTTTAAATTCTTTAATTAGAGACTATAAACCTTTTATTCCCTCCTAAACACATACTGATTTCTGTGAAGCAGAGGATTAAATATTTTATATTATAACAAAAAGGAAGTAAATATTTTTACTGGCAAAAAATAATCAATTATTATTGTTTTTGTAGTCAGTTAATTTTTTTTTCAAGAAATGAATTGTAAAATAATGACAAAAGAAGTTAATACAATTAATTAATTAATATATGACTGCTTAGTTAATTTATTAGTTAAATTATTTATTTATTAGTTAATTAGTTCAATTTACTAGTTAGTTATTAGTTTATTTAATAGTTCAATATAAACACAGATGCATGCATATTAAATAACCATCATTAATAATCAAGATAAAATTTGGATCAAAATTAAGAAAATAAAATTCGGTACTCTTAGATACGGAGTGTTATCGATTACCGAGGTTTATGGATATTAGAACGTCATTTAGGGTATAGGAAGAAGCTTTTTTTTATCAAAGATGTGTCGTAATTTGTGTATAATTATGTACATGTATTGAAAAAAAGTTAATAAGCAAAACAATTAATTTAATAATTGCAGTCTTTTTTTGTTTGTTTCCGTATAAAAAATTCTCAAAAATAACTAAACGTATTACTACTTAATAAAGCCCCATTACATCAATAGAGTTATTTATATTCTTCTCATCAAAACGATTTCAAATGATTTGTAAAATCATTTGTAAAAGTCAAAGGATTTTTCGAAGAAAATTCGAATAAGCAATGATTGTTTTTTAACGGAAAGTTGAATAAGAAAATACTGAAAGATTTTCTGATCAAAGTAACAGCAAATTTCAATGCTGTTTCCTAACCATGTGCAACATTAAACTAAGAAAATCTCTGTTTTAATTATTTCATCACGTCATTACCATAATCATTTAGCTTTTACTTTCCCATCTAGCGCTATAGTGGAGCTACAGATCTAGAAGGGAAAATATTTTAATCGGTCAAATCTGAACATATACGGTTTTCACCGGATCTTGACGCTTTGACACCTAAGGAATCCAAAAACCAGATAAAAATGTTCGCATGTAAGTTTGTGTGTTCGGTATTTCACACCTTGTCTTCAGAACTACTCGACTGATTTTGACCAAACTGGGCAGATTACTTCTATATATGAAGCAATAATTCTATTAAGTTTTCAACTAAAAAGGTCAAGGGGGTGAGACTTTAGAGCAAGGTTACCCTCAGTATCTCGAGATTTCGCCTAATTAAGGTTTTATTTTTCTTAGTTACATTTTTTAACAATTAAACCATAATATTTCAAAAAAAAAAATTGCATAATTGCGACATCACCTCAAAAAATGTTTTAAATAATTTAATGGCTAACTGGCTATAGTGTGTCATTAGTACCTTCCCTCACCACAAGGAGCGCTAGTGTAACATTGACCAACAACTGCTGTAGTCGTCTTTTTTTCTGTTTAGTCTCCGGAACTACCGTAAGGTATTACTTCAGAGGATGAAATGTATGAATGTAAATGAAATGTAGGCTTGTACAGTCTTAGATCGACTATTCCTGAGGTGTGTGGTTAATTGAAACCCAACCTATAAAAAACACCGGTATCCACGATCTAGTATTCAAATCCGTATAAAAGTAACTGACTTTACTAGGATTTGATCCTTAGAACTCTCGACTTCGAGATCAGCTGATTTACGATGACGGGTTAACCACTTGACCATCCCAATGAGCCTACTGAAGTCGTCTGCTATGTTATAACGTCATAGGTGAGCGGTAGAATTAAATAAATGAATAATATTTAAAGGTTAAAAAAGTATTTAAAGCGGCCGCTAGTACCGCCACACCCTCACGAATAAAATACGGTATGCGCACGGGCTTTAGTTATCATAAATTAAACAAAAAAATATTACATTTAAATAAAAAGATAAATATTTTTAATTAAGTTGTTTGTGTAAGCCGTGCGACAGAAAAAAGGCCGCGTAACGAGAATGTCCTGTAATGTGTTGTTAGCTTTTTTTTAAGATACCATTGATTAGCCGGCCTCCGTGGCTCGAGTGGTAGCGTTTCGGCCTTTTATCCGAAGATCCCGGGTTCGAATCCCGGTCAAACATGGCATTTTCACACACGCTACAAATCATTCATCTCATCCTCTGAAGCAATACCTAACGGTGGTACCGGAGGTAAAAAAAGGCATTGATTAAATCTTCTTCTGTTATATTATTGCATGAAATATTTCCTGTCTTTGTATCTATATCGATTCATTATTCGATATCATCATGAGTGATTTTATTTATCGATTCATTGTTCTATTCATTGTTTATCGAAATTGTTCCATTCATTTAAAAATACTGTATCGCTTTCTTTCTACGTAACTTTCTGATGAATCTTTTTGCTGTGTTTACGAAATACGGACAAATAATTTAGAAAATTGTTCAAATAGTACAAAAACGAGTTTTCGAAAGTATTGTGTTTTGATTGTTAATTATGAAATATAATAAAGTACTCAGTAGAGAAATTGCCGTTATTATTGTACTCAGTGTATTGAATACTGGATATCGAACTTTTACACAATCATAATTATTATTAAATCCTTTTCATAAGTACGTGCAAGGAAGTTATTTATGAATATAATATTTTAACATCATAGAGCTAAAATTAAAAAAAAATACCTGTAATCTCGATCAACACATGGTGTGGTTATCTTTAATATTTTCGTATATACATTGTATTTTTTATGAATATTTTTTTCCGATTGTTTTCTTTCATTTTTTTATAGATAAAAAATATTCTCTCATAAACAAACAGATGAAGTGTATACTGTGGCATATAGGAAAACAATGAATCACACCTACTAAAGATAAAAATGGGGAACCCCGGTTTACAGAACTAAACTATACATATATTTTTTATACCGTACTATATAGTAATACAGTTCATCAAAAACAACGACTCCACAACACTCTCTTTGACCTCACACCTTCTTTCTCTCTCTTCCGAAATTCCCTCCAATAAAATTTTTCTGTACCACGACCATTTTATTCAACAAAACATAGGATTAGGAAGAGCGACTGTTACGAAAAGGGTTCTGTACGGTTAACTCGGATTTGTTTCCAAAACGAAAACAGTAAGTGTCACATCTGATCCTAAACAATACTGAACGTTTGGGAGAATTTAACAAATGTTAATCCCTTTATATCAACGTCACGAATCATACTATTTAATTGAGTTGACATTTTGTGAGGTTTTAACTTTTTGTTTTGTCAAATTCTACCACCTAATTCGCTTGAAACAAATAACATTTGTTTAGTAATAGTAATCCTAACTACATAAAACATTACATTATTTGATTAAATTTTTCAGTTAAAAAATTATTTTTATCGTCTTAAAATAAAATTACAAAACAAAAATCAATCATAGTTTTTATTAAAAAGATATATAATTTTAAAATAATCTAGCTCAAGTAAAATAAATTAGAATTATGTCTTTAAATACTAATATATTTTTACGTACACTAACATCTCCGTTGCTGCTTCGCCCGCGCTATATAGTTACTTAGGGGATATTTAGTCGGTCTTGGCTCGTTTCACTCGCCCTTCCAGTCCAGCCAGAGGACTCTGTCTCTTGGAACCCGCTGTGTTCATTAAACTCATGCTTGTTTGAATAATAATGATAAATAAAAATTACAAAAGCCTGATCAATTTATATTACTTTCCGTCTAGCGCTATAGTAGAGAGCTATTGCTGTAGAAGGCAAAGTATTGTAATCGATTCAATTTGGGCATATGTGGATTTCACCGGATCTTGACATTTTGATCTATCACGTTTGATATTATCACGTTTTGATATATGAGGAACCCAAAAAACCGGATATTCGTATGTACACGCGCATGTGTGTGTTTGGCATCGCTTTCTAAATCACCTTATATCTCCAGAACTACTAGACCAAATTTTACCAAACTTGGTAAAATTACTTTTGTAAATGGGACATTGATGTTATTAAATTTTCAACTTAAAAGGTCAAGTGGGTGAGGCTGTAGAGCAAGGTCATCCTCAGTATTTCGAGATATAGACTAATTAAGGTCTTAGTTTTCTTAGGCACATTTATTTACAAGTAAAAAATAATAATATTTGCAAAATAAACCTTGCAAAATCGCATCCCCACCCCAAAAAATACTCTAAACTAGTGGCTGAGTGAGTATACTTTTTTATATAGATGGCAGGAATACCATTTACGTACAAAGTGTCAGACTCGCTAATAGGTTCCGCAAGATGTTATATGTATGCCTGCGCCCTACTGACTAAACTTCTACCTCAGATAGTCCTTCCCCTTTCTGGAAACTGAACTGCTGTGTGGCATTACTTCAGAAAGGGGGGCTTACCTTCCTGCACCGAGTATCAGAGTGACCACGGGTACACCGCATCCGGGTGATTCCCACAGGTTCGGGACACTCACCCACAGTCTTGTCCAACGCACTAGAGTTCTCAGGCGCCGTCTGCTTTCTTGATTATTCCACCGTCCGGAGCATCTCCATATGGACTAAGCCATATTAACGACAGCAAGCTCTTCTTTGGTTTAGCTAAGTGGGTATACTGCGTCAAGGAACGCTAGTGTAGCACTGACCTATTTTAAATTAAGTTGTGTGTATGTGTGTGTAAGCCTTATATCAGAAAAAAGCCGCGTGACGAGAAAGCCCTATAAATGTTTGTCAGTTTTTTTTTTTTAATAAATTTATGCAGTGTACTGTAACTTCTTCAGAATAACAGTTTGGTCAGTAGAAAGGCCGAAACTTTGCGTGATTTAAGAATGTGGGTTTCAAAACAGTCGGCCACCATAAAAATAAAATATATATATGAATAGTTATAACTGGTTACCCGCACTTCGTACGGGTAAAAGCGTTCTTAGTGTTACCCGACAAACACCACTAGCAGGTGACCATACATTGTTTC
Source organism: Lycorma delicatula (assembly GCF_047948215.1). Taxonomy (NCBI): domain Eukaryota; kingdom Metazoa; phylum Arthropoda; class Insecta; order Hemiptera; family Fulgoridae; genus Lycorma; species Lycorma delicatula. Next base: position 59,729,704 of record NC_134462.1, read on the forward strand.
CCTTCTATTTTTAAATTTTTTAATTACTTTTATTTTATGTTTTTTATTCAAGTAACCAGTTCCGTCCCACAGTAACAGTTCTGTGTTATTTGTGCCGCCACGACGTACGTACACCGTCGCACCCCTTAAAAAATCAAAATTCAAAAAACCCGAAAAAATGTTTTTAGATATTTATCTGAAGAGTACTTGCTAGCCTCAATCTAGTGAATATCTCGTTTATTATACGGAAATGGGGAAAATTTTTATCATTGTTCAAATTTTGTTTTACCTTTCTTCATCCCTTTGGTAGTCGAAATTGGAGAAATCTAGAAATTGGTTTTAAGAAATTTACATGAAAATTACATACACAAAAATTCACGTTGATATCTTCGTTTTTTTCGAATAAATAATAAAATAACCAGGTTTTCAAAAAAAAACTCAATTTTAACCCTTTAAACTCGGAATTTCAAAAAATCTAGACATAAGTTTTTAGATACTCCCATCAAAATTATAAACACCAAAAATCAAGCTTATATCTTCATTTGGTACCGAAAAATGATAAAAGTAGTAAATTTCATTGTTACTCATTTTATCCCTTAAAACTTGGAATTTAACAAAAATCCTTTCTTAGCGTTCACTTACACGGCAATAAGAGCATGTATACAAAATTTCATCAATTTATCTTCAGTATTTTTTGCTGGGGGTTCATGAATCAATCAGTCAGTCGTGACAAGTTGCTTTATAGGTACAGACATACCTTTACACAAATATATATAAGACAACCTGGCTGGTTTTAGAAGTAAACTCATCGTCGCAAATCATTTGTATTATTTTTTGTATTTCTGCTTGATGATATCGGCACAAAAGCTTAAAGTTTGTTCGTGGGATATAGAAACGGAAAGTTTTAGCGTATGATAAAACTATGCCTGATTAGGATTCAAACCCGGGACCTCCGAGTAAAAGGCCGAGATGCTAACACTACGCCAGGATGATCGGAAAAGTTGTTTAACAGCTGATTTTCGAAGTCGAAGGTTCTTTAGTTCAAATCCTAGTATAAGATTGTTGATGTTTACGGATTTGAATACTAGACAGTGGATGACGGTGTGCTTTGGTAGGGTTTAATTAACTACACGTCTCAGGAATGGTCGGCCTGACTCTGAACGAGACTACATTTCAATTACATGTCTACACATCATCCTCATCTTATTACTTACTTAGCCGGTGCTAAGTAAGAGATAAAAATGATTTCCACCTTAAAATTAAGAAAAACTTCAAATTTATTCAATACGACAATGGTTGCATGTGAAAGAGTTTCACATGTTTAGCATACAACAAGCCCCCATCTTCTTACAATTCCAACAAAATATCAGTCATCCCTTGCCGTAAGGGTTGGTCATATCAAAACTTGTTTCAGACAAAAGTTTTAGGTAATGTCTAGAGGATACTCTGTCTATTGAGGGAGGTATGATTTGTTTTGTCTTCGAAACCCCATTTTTCCACTCCCTGGGCCAATGTTTGGTGATATCAAAAAACTTTACTAGGTAAATTTTAGGCCTTTGTCCAAAAAATCGTAGAAACTTTAAACGAATTCGATATTTTACTTAATAAGAAAGTTATAGCGATATTATTTTCGAAAAAGCCTCCCATTTCCACCTCCTGGTCCGATTTTTCCCATTAACAAACTCGATCGAGATTTTGTGTCATTATATTTTATGAATCAATTTTAAAGTGATTGGCACAAAATTACGGCAGTTATCGTGTCCACAATAAAATGAAATATATATATGTATATATAAACTTTTGAACTGACGGTAGTTTTGAGGTCATGGGAAAGTAAAACGTGTACCTATTACAATAGATAGCTTTCTTATAAAATCTACCTAATATATATGAACATTAAAATTTCTTACCATATTTTTTTTCCAAATATAACATCAAACTTTGTTAAAATAACTATCAGTAAAACCAAAATTTTATTCAAAATTTTTAAATATTGTTATGTTAACCCCTTCTGAGTTTTATCAGATGACGTTACTAGAAGTAAAATGTAAATTTATTGAAAAATAAATTTCAGATTGTACTGATATATCTTTCTTTTGTTCTGGTAAAACTTTAGCTTATACAGATGTTTAGTTACCCGTCGCTCCATCGGTTGTCTCAGATCTTTATTATTACCTAGAAGAAATCATAATTCAATCCAAAAACCAAGTCATAATTTTAAAATAATTGTGTGAAATTATGTTAATTTTTATTTTTTTTATTCTAGTCGATTTAAATATTCTATTAAAGTTAAATCACAGCTTGTAAATCGTAAAATCACTCACTCCCTTTAAAAATTGTAAAAGAAATCAAATCATTAAAAGACCAATAATAACAAAAGCAATAATTTTTTCTAAGATTCAACCTTTAAAGGTAAATTTTTAAAAAAATCCCAAAGTGTTCAGTTTTTGGTCAAGGTTTCATTCGATCTATCGGTGGACACTTTATTTTAGCAGATGTTAATACTTCGAATGTTTTCTTTTCGGTATGTATGATCACATAGTTTTTGTTTTTATTAACACGTTATAAATGTATTTGCTAATTTTTTTGTTTGTGTGTAATCTTCTCAGTTCTTGTAATTCGATCTATAATTATTTCGTTTATTAAATTCATGATTTTTTATTGTTTTGTGTTATGTATTTTTTTCATAATACCTAACATACATATTAAACTATTTTTTTCTATATTCACAACTGTATATGTGTTCAAGTGTTTTATAATATGTTTTAAAATTACTACCCAATCCAGACCATCAGAATCTCCCAGAACATAAAGTAAGTTCATTCTCTAAATTCTATTGAACCGGTCGATCATGTTTCAATTGTGTAATCCCATAAAAATAAAAGGAATAGAGATTAAAACGGTAGACACGAATTTAAATAAGGAGTTTAAGTAAAAGCCCTTTTGTATTGAAAACTACGGTTTTCAATCACTAGAGCCGGATTGAGTAGTATTATGAGAAGAATAGTCTCCTAAGGAAACCCGAGGCCTCATTTTTGATTACATCCCTCCTAAAATCTGTTTATAATACCCGGCTCAATTTTTTGTTTAATTCCATGTACTAGACTCCATATAAGAGAGATTAGGAATCTCTAAAACGAACGCTTGGCTTTTTACCTTATAAGCTCACCCAAAATTCGGTTCATGAGGTAGTATTGTTTTCTGTTGGCTAAATAAATTATAATCCATTTCGACAGTGATTTCTTCATGAATGAAACTTTCAAAATCGCTTGTTCCCTTTCGATTACCGAATCTTGTATTCTTGTATATATTCATGAATCTGTTAAAAGAAGAATTCGATATATTTAAGAGCACAAATATTTTTATAAAATAATCTTCTTTCCTCGTACCAGTATAATATATCAATAACATATGTTACGCACAGAATCGCGGTCCTCTAGCTAGTACTTTTAGTTACGTTCTAGTAAATCTAAGTTTTGTTTACGAGATTAAACATTACGCTTCAAGATTGCCGAGCTGACGAAATATAATATCATTTCGTGTTTATTTTGGTATTTATTTTAGCATATTAAAATACAAAGTTCGTATAGAAAATCAATGATTATTTCCTCAGTTTCAGTTAAATTGCAGTTTGTTCTAGTCTTGATTCAGGATTAAATGAGAGAAAAACAGTATCAATAGAAATTGTATTTACTGACCAGCGTCAAACCATCACAATAATTAACCTGAATTGGATACAAAAACCTTAATTTAATAGAAAAGGAAACACACTATCTAATTTAGCTTTACTTTGTATTAAGACAAGATTTGATGCTCTCTTATAAATCACTTAATACAATTTGGAAAATATAATTTCCTAACGAACAGGTTTTTGAATAGAAATTATATCATTTAATTTATAATTAGTGCAATATAATTATTATAATAATAAATAAGAAAAAAAAACGGCTTGTGAAATGAAAGAAAATTAAAACGGAAAGAGGAAATTGAGATTACGTATAGAGATTATAAACTCCTGTAGAGAAGAAGCTGATTGTCATGACTGTTAGACCTAATCTTATTATCATTAAAGTAAATATGAGTTTATATATATATATATATATATATATATATATATATATATATATATATATATATATATGATTAATCCTACTTTTTAAATTCTTTTCCAATAATATTTATTTATTTTTATTATTTATTTTTACTACCAAATCTAAATTTTCTGTAGATTTATTAAAATTTTTATCCTGTAATATAAAACAGATTTATATATTTATCAAACAGAATACTTCACTTAACGTACCTAGATTTACTTATTAGCTTAATTCTCGATGCATAAAATTGACTTAGTTTATCCTAATGAAAATTAAATTTGAACTCACTATAGAGTTGACATTAAGCTAGATTAAAGTCATTTATTTAATGAAAATTCCTTTTTCATTTTAAATACACTCCTTAAATTATTCAAAAACGTTTCTAGTAGAAAATGAATTAAAATTAAAAGCTGATTTTGAGAATTAAGGGTAAAGAAAATAAAATAAAATTCACTGTTCGTAATTATATACATATATGTATATAACACAAAAATTATAATTTTCTATTGTATACATCTGGAAAGAAATTAGGATTTATATATTTCATTCCCATTTAGATAGTTTTCATAAGAAAGGAACCTATTATAGTGGGTACCATGATTCGAATTCCGGAAAATTTCGACAAATTTTCGCTATTCATATACCCCAGACCACAAAACAACCGCAGTTCAAAGGTTTATATCCTAATATATATCTTTATATATATTCGGACTTTCTTGCAGACACGATAACTTGATATATAAAATATAACGACCCAAAATCTCGGTCGAGTTTGTTAATGGACAATATCGGACTGTGGGGGTGGAAATGGGAGGGCTTTTTCGAAAAAAAATATCGCTATAACTTTCTTATTAAGTTAAATATCGAATTCGTTTAACGTTACTACTAATTTTTTTTTTTTTTTTTTTTTTTTTTTTTTTGATAAGGGTCTAAAACGTATCTAAGTAAAGTTTTTTTGGTATCACCAACCACTGGCTCAGGGAGTGGAAAAAATGGGACATCGAACACGAAAAATATCATATCTCCCTTAATAGACACAGTATTGAATGGGTTTAAAGTGGTCGTTAGTCCTCTAAAGATTACCTAAAACTTTTGTCTGTAACAATTTTTAATATGACCAACCATTATACCAAGGGATGACCAAAATGTTACTGGAATTATAAGAAGATAGGGCTTGTCGTATGCTAAACATGTGAACATTTTTTTCACATGCAACCATTGTAGGATAGAGTAAATTTGAAGTTTTTCTTAACTTTACAGTGGAAATCTTTTTTATCCCCTACTTAGTACCGGTGAAGTCTACCTCCGTCTTCGCCTATGCCGAAAGGGATTTTTTTTTAAATTAAGTATTACAAAACCATAATGTTAATGTATTAAAAACGAGAAGAAATTTACGACAATCATTCAGCTAATGATTATATTTTTTTTTTTTTGTGTTCAGTCATTTGACTGGTTTGATGCAGCTCTCCAAGATTCCCTATCTAGTGCTAGTCGTTTCATTTTAGTATATCCTCTACATCCTACATCCCTAACAATTTGTTTTACATATTCCAAACGTGGCCTGCCTACACAATTTTTTCCTTCTGCCTCTCCTTCCAATATTAAAGCGACTATTCAAGAATGCCTTAGTATGTGGCCTATAAGTCTGTCTCTTAGTTTAACTATATTTTTCCAAATGCTTCTCTCTTCATCTATTTGCCGCAATACCTCTTCATTTATCACGTTATCCACCCATCTGATTTTTAATCTTCTCCTATAGCACCACATTTCAAAAGCTTCTTATCTTTTCTTCTCAGATACTCCGATTGTCCAAGTTTCACTTCCATATAAAGCGACACTCCAAACATACACTTTCAAAAATCTTTTCCTGACATTTAAATTAATTTTTGATGTAAACAAATTATATTTCTTACTGAACGCTCGTTTCGCTTGTGCTATTCGACATTTTATATCGCTCCTGCTTCTTCCATCTTTAGTAATTCTACTTCCCAAATAACAAAATTCTTCTACCTCCATAATCTTTTCACCTCCTATTTTCACATTTAGAGGTCCATCTTTGTTATTTCTACTACATTTCATTACTTTTCTTTTGTTCTTGTTTATTTTCATGCGATAGTTCTTGCGTAGGACTTCTTCTATGCCGTTCATTGTTTCTTCTATATCCTTTTTACTCTCGGCTAGAATTACTATATCATCAGCAAATCGTAGCATCTTTATCTTTTCACCTTGTACTGTTACTCCAAATCTAAATTGTTCTTTAACATCATTAACTGCTAGTTCCATGTAAAGATTAAAAAGTAACGTAGATAGGGAACATCCTTGTCGGACTCCCTTTCTTATTACGGCTTCTTTCTTATGTTCTTCAATATTATATTATAAACATATATTATATTATAAACATTAATTATGAATATGCAGACTTTAAAACTATATTAAGTAATAAACTATAAAGTAATAATAATATTATATTAGAGAGAGGTCTACAATTCTACGGACACTTATGCAGGATGGATGAAGATAGACTAACTATGAAAATGTTCAACATCAGTAAATTAAAGTCCATTTGAATGAAAAAAACACAAGACGACCTGGAACGACTGAACATCTCAGAAGAAGAAATCAAGAACAGAAGGAGATTTAGGGATGAAATTAAAAATAAGAAAATTGAACACGGGCAAAAAAGAGAATAGGAAGAAGATGGAAGGAGGCGGGAAAGAAGAAACATAGTGAATGAATGAATAGGTTTGTGAAGTAAAAAGAGAAAAGGAGGAAGTAAAGTCATGATTGGCTTAAGTTCACGCGCTCTCCTAAACGGGAATAATCAGAAATAATAATAAATACTTTGACTATTTTAAATGCTTAATATTTTATGAGTTGTATAATAGAAAAAAGTTTCTTTTTAGTATTGTAATGAAAAATCATTAAAGAGTAAATAAGAATATCTACTATTAAATTACTAGTTTTATTTTACTCTTTAAACATTTCAATATTAATTTATGCGATTTTATTTCATCATTGATAACTTTCTATGTAAAACTGAAAACATCTTACAAAACACAAAAAATATGTCCAAAAATTACTGTAAATAAAATGGTTTATAATTATGTTTGATTAATAATTTACGACTATAAGAAATAAATAAATAAATTTAATACAGATATTAATCTAATACGTAATAATTTAATTAGTTGCCTCTGTAATACATTGTTGTATATAACTGTGCGAATTGTACATGTTAACACGTTTCTAATTATCATCCAATTTGTAACTAGAATTTATTAACGATGATTTATGGGAAATAATAAACTTATAATACACTACATCTAATAATTCATTTTATCGTAAATTATAGAAATAATATTAAAACAGCTATTACAAAATTTATACAAATGGTGGAAATCCAAATTTTTATTTCTACAGTTGACTAGAAAAATAGTACACAACTTTGGCTTTCCAAAATATATCTAGCCATAACTTATAGGTCCCAAATTACTTTCCATTCGGTTAAGAGATACATCATCGCACTATAATCACCTACACACCAAGATAATGAAAGCCTAAAAATTCTGCTTTAGCTGCCATCATGATAAGCCTAATGCTTTTTAATCATCTAGTATCCCCAGTTAAGTCGGCAATTATTATTTTTGCATGAGGAATATGCAAAACATTTTTCTCTCTTTAACTGAGTAATAAAACTTTTCGTAGGCGAATCTTATTAGGGCTTACCATAGGCTTCCTGCGTAGAAAGTCTACCTTTTCTGAAGTCACTAACTACTTCACTGTACCAGACATACTGAAAAACCACGACGAACTGGCACCTCACCTGGTCAGAAGCTAACCGCAACGTAGCGTGCAAATCCAGGATCTCATCAGTGAAAACGCGAAGCAGAGGTCAACGGGAGAGTTAAGAGCTTGTCCCGGTTTTGAAATCACATTATTCGTGCCTGTTCTGAGCGATATGGGTGTCCCTAACCCAACGAGTTGTAACCTGAATCGGTTAAAATAGTGAAAGTTTTGGGGTTATCATTATGTCAGAAAGCTACCAAAAATGTGAAGGAGGATAACCTTGGTCAGTTTTAGAGCACAAATTACCAGCCTGTAGACAGTCTATTTTCCAAATTTATATACTTACAACATTTACTCCCTTGCATGAAACTGTGTTCTGTATTGGCCCACATTTAAAAGAGGCAGATCTAAATAATAGGTTTTTTCTCACAAAATGTGTAAATGAATTTGTAAACAAATTAATTTTTGTAAAGAAATAGCTCTGTTACACGGCGTTCCCCGGGATTTGCGCAAATAAGAAGGCTTCATTTAAATAATTTTATTTATTTTATGTATGTAAGAGGAACTTATTCTACACGCAACTCTCGTTCCTGCAACGTTTTTCTTCCCCTTGCTGTAGAAAGCTGTGACACGTTTCTGGTGGAAGCAAAGTTCCTTCCTTCAAAATGTCCATCGTGCTTTACATAGAAGCTCTGATACGCTCCTGCTGTAGATGAAATTCCCGTCGGAAACATCTGAACAGATTTTTCGGACGCATGAATAGCTTTTTATTGGCTACAAGAGTTATCTAACCAATAATCTTTCTTTTCTTCGGTGGCATTTCGATAAGTTTAAAGGGTACGGGAGTCAAAAGTTCCAATGAAAAATTACCAAAATTATTAATTCTCCAACGCTCTATTTCCAATATAATTATTTTTCCACTCTACTTGTCTTACTATTTGAAAATCATTTTTTAAATAATCATAAATTCTCATAGAAACGATGTTATCTTCTCATTCTACTTTTGTAAACTTAATCGCAAAATTTGAGGTTGGGTAGAGACTAAACAAAGCGAGAGGAAAGTGGGATGGAGATAGTTTTTTTTTCAAATTAAATGTAAATAATAATTTTCCTCTTGTTTGAAACTATTAGTGTGCAAAATTTCATCACCATCGAAATAAAACTGTAGGTCTGTACAAAACAAAAATAGACATTATATATATTTATGTCTTATTTATATATATGTATAATAGGGTGGAAATTAAAAAATAAAATGTAACGACTATTAACTTATTTTTATAGGAAAGACCACTAGATCTTTCAAAACCAGATTTTTTTTAACATTTCAGATATTATAAAAATTAAAAATTGGGTTTTTCTAATGTTTCTGACTATCTTATTGATAATAAACATTCAATATCTGATATTTACACTAATTTAGAAAAATTAGAAATTAAAAAATGTAATATACATATTAATAATAAAGGTTTAGATATATATATATGTATATATATATATAAATGGATTCAGCTTGACCAACCAGCAACAGAGTATGAGGATGATACGATTATAAAGGATGCAATAGATAGCAGCACGTAAGCAAATATTGTTAATTTTTATTCTTACTCATTCATTCTTTTCTAACATATTTATCATTTTAACTTTTAATTAATATTTTTATTTTACGACATATTTTTATATATAAAATTTTTAACTTTTAACTTTAACTTTTAATTTGATTTTAAATCTTAAATTTTAAATGTAAAAAGAATTTTTTTTCTAATTCCATTTTAACTTTTAATTTTGATTTTAAAGTTTATATCCAAAGTTTTAACAAATTTTGTTTTATTGTATTTATAAAAATTTTAAAAATATAGATTATAAAGATTTATTTTGTTAATGTAGTATATTTATAAAATGTAATTTTACGTGAACAATTAAAAGATTGGATCAACTGAAGATGCAAGAAAATCGTGAAAATACTCTTGTGTATGTATAATGATATAAGGTAAGTGTCATCCTACCTAATTTAATTTTATTCTGTGCTTGGTGAATCAAGTTATATATATATATATATACATATATATAAACAAAGCGTATTAATCCTTTATGCTTAACTATTTAAGTAGTTTATGTAAAGCATCTCAAGAACGTCACTAGCGAGATATGTTTTCTCTGAAATTAATAATGTGCATTACTGCAGTCCACGTTCTGAACAGAATAAAAGTGTTACATTAATTGAGTATAACTTGCATTTCGTTGGACTAAGTAAGTATAATATTAAATTCGCCTTAGTGAAGCATGGCCTCTTGTATTTCAAGGGCTTTACATGCATCACAACCATAACAGAGACCGTAATGGATATTTAAAGCAACAAATGTACGTATAAAACAGTGTACTGTATAAAAAGTTTCCATTTAATAGGAAAACCAATTTCATTAATACAGTTATAAATCAACAAAATTTATTAAATTACTTATTTTAGAACAGTCACTGTTATTACAATATGAGTAAATAATAAATAAACATTTTTATCAATTATATTGATCGCGGAAAAATATATAACAAAATTACGTAATGTGATATGAATTTATTACCCGCATATACTCTATATCTATGTTTAACAAGTTAAAATATAAGTACATAAATACGGTTTCATGGATCTGACGCTGTTTATTGGCAATAAACAAATAAACAGAATAATGATTGTTTACTACAGAAGTCCCGCATCGCTAATGAATTCAATTTTTTTTTTTTTGTTTTTATTTCAATAAAAGAAAAAATATATATCGGATGCAATAATAAAAATAAGTAAATAAAAAAAAATAATAAATTAAAGTTGCGGTATAGAGAACACAATACGTACCAAAAATAAGTTCAATGCATGATTGACGTTTTCATAGATTTTAAATTAATTTAATTTGAATAGCAGATAAAAAAAAAACATTTATCATACTAAAATCTCATCAGATATAAAAAATTAATTTAATTAATAAATACTACAGTATATTATAAAAAATAAATAATAATATTATATATTTAAAGTTATTTTAATTAAAAAGTTTATTAAAATATTTAGAATATCTTTTTTAAGCATACTGTTGCTTTTTTTTAAGTTTATTTAAATAAGTAAACTGTAGTAATAATATTTCTATAAAGAGTACAAAAAGAATGCACATTTATGGAAAAATGTTTCCTTCTTTTGTTGAAGATTTAATTGAGGAAGAAAGGGTTACACAATGCAGCAGAGAACAATCGTTGTCTCCAATACATTAGATATGCCAGTTATGCCCAGACCCAGATTAACTTCGCAGATAAGTATAGTGTGGATGCACCAAACAAGTCCTCTACTAACCGCTTATACGACAAGTTCCAAAAGACAGGATATGTGGCGGATGCAGACAAAAGTGGTCGACCAAAAGTGCTAACACCAGGAAAGTTGATCGAAGTGCAAGCGGCATATTTTATCTAGCCAGTCTGGTCTCTAGATTGATAGTGTCCACACGGCATTGCGCAAGTGTTTCAAGATGCATCCGTGCTGAATTCGTGTTATTCACGAGTTATTACATGCAGACTCTAGAAAACGTGCAGCTTTCTGTCAGTGGTTCAAGTCATCTGTAACGGCAGATGGGGAAGAACTCGATGAATGGATTTGATCTGATGAAGCGTGATTCCACCTTGATGGATACATGAATACACAAAATTCACATATTTGGTGTATGGAAATCCATCGGCTGCACGGATAAAAAGTGGGTGTTTTGGTGTCCAATGTCACGTAGGCAAATCTTCATGACATTCTCTCGTGGGATAGTGAACAGTGAGCACTACATACAGATGGTGCAACAATTTGTAAATATTATACCAGCAGACCGGCTACAGTACACGTAGTTTCAGCAGGAAAATCCTACGGCTGAACTGCTAATAACACTATGATTTTCTTTAATTAGTGTTTTCTAAGGGGTTGAGGACACTTCGGTCTCCTGATTTATACCCTCCTGACTTTTTCTTGTGGGAGGGGATACCATAAGGATGCTGCTTATAAAAATCATCCTCACACCATTCCCGAATTACAGAGCAAAATTGAATGATAGTCGCACCCAATTCCTTAACAATCATTACAACATGTATTTAAGAGTATATGCTACGTCGTATTCAATTATGCGAATCGCATAATAGAGCCACTTTCAACAACTATTGTAACTTAATAATTTCCCATAAGGTTGCATCACTTTTTGAACATTCTGTAAAATAATAAAATATACATTATTTACTGTTAAAGATAGTTAAATAATAAATAGGTACACTGACTTTTTTAAAATTGAAGTTGCAAATTTTTACAATTCTTAGGTATTTTTAAGGATTTAACACCCAATTTAAGTTCCTGCATAACTGTAGACATTATTCACAGTAAGTCTTATAAAGAAATACGGGAACACGGTCCCCCTCCTGCTGTACTGTTAAAACCGAGACCTGGTTGGGTCCTTTTCGGAGGTCTGATTAGAGACGGCAGGGAGTTAAGACCGAGTCTCGGCTTCTGGGGTGGAGGGACCAGGGACAGCGTTGCTGGGCCTGGCGACCCCGCTCTGGAGGTTACAGGCAGGGCACAAAAGCAAGATCCAACTGGCGAGCCGGGCTATCATCCCGAAGCGGTCATGCTTGAAGGTACCTTCCGGGGATGTGTTTTGCTTAATTGCGGGTCTGGCCCCGGGAGGGGAGTTGGAAAAAAAAAATTTTATAATATTGCTTATTTCAGGTAAGAAAATTAACTGTTGTCATTCGATTCTACAATACAACTACCTCAACTTAAAACTACTGTCATTATATAAAATACCTGAATTCATTTTTACTTTTTTATCATAAAAAAATAAAATAATTTTAAACAACGTGTAAGTGATAACAGAAAAAAGATATTAAAAAAAAAACTTGTATTTAGTCGGTCAGTTCCTTTATTATTAACTCATTATTTAATACCAAACTGTCGAATTAGTAAATTGAATGGAAAATGTTACTCAAATAAAGAATTAATTTTGTAACGGTTAATTTTGTTAATTGTACTAGTCAGATTGCATAAATTTTATTTACTTTGAAAAAAAGAGTAAACAGGAAAAATTCATTTTAAATAAGCTCCATTTTTAGACTTATAAAAAGGTTTTAGATGAAAATTACTGTAGATATAGGATATGGAAAATACTGCTGCTAGTTCCATGAATTGAACGTAACGGATTAAACTTAAGAATAACTAGCCAGTCAGACTGCTGGTTTATTCTGTAAGGCTAGCTTCCTGGTAGATGGTCGGGCCGCGAACGAAGCGAGACCGACCGTCTAGCCAGGAACCTCAACTTGTTCGTATCATCATATTTGTGAGAATTAAGTATTTTACAGATATTCATTAAAGAAAAGAAGATAAGTAAGGATAGAATTAACACATTTACACACCATATATATGATGTATTATATATTACACATCGTTTGTGTCAAGAAGCATGGTGCTTGTACACTTATTTATTTCTATAAAATTTCAAAAAAAATTATGTCTACAATAGCTTTTTTTAACGAAATTGTAAAAAAAATAATAAGTATAATAAATGTTAATGTAAATAACGTATTTTAGTAGACACTACAATACATTATACAATTGTTAGGTTTTCCCGCTAAATGGAACGCTTCATTCAAAATAAAAATGTGAGAACATGCGACAAACAAGCCAACGAACCATGCTTTTAGATACGAACGAATAAATAACTTCTTTTTTTTTTTGTCTTCAGTCATTTGACTGGTTTGATGCAGCTCTCCAAGATTTCCTATCCAGTGCTAGTCGTTTCATTTTAGTATACCCTCTACATCCTACATCCCTAAAAATGTGTTTTACGTTTCCAAACGTGGCCTGCCTACACAATTTTTTCCTTCTACCTGTTCTTCCAATATCAAAGCGACTATTCCAGGATGCCTTAGTATGTGGCCTATAAGTCTGTCTCTTCTTTTAACCATATTTTTCCAAATGCTTCTTTCTTTATCTATTTGCCGCAATACCTCTTCATTTGTCACTTTATCCACCATCTGATTTTTAACATTCTCCTACAGCACCACATTTCAAAAGCTTCTAATCTTTTCTTCTCAGATACTTCGATTGTCCAAGTTTCACTTCCATATAAAGCGACACTCCAAACATACACTTTCAAAAATCTTTTCCTGACATTTAAATTAATTTTTGATGCAAATAAATTATATTTGTTACTGAAGGCTCGTTTAGCTTGTGCTATTTGGCATTTTATATCCCTCCTGCTTCGTCCATCTTTAGTAATTCTACTTCCCAAATAACAAAATTCTTCTACCTCCATAATCTCTTCTCCTATTTTCACATTCAGTAGTCCATCTTTGTTATTTCTACTACATTTCAGTACTTTTGTTTTGTTCTTGTTTATTTTCATGCGATAGTTCTTGCGTCGAACTATCGCATGAATAAATAACCTGAATTAAAAATGACTTAATCGATTAAAAATAGTAATACATACTATAGATAAGAATCACAAGTTCCTAAATATCTACAAAAACAATAATTTGCATAATAAAAATAAAACAATAACTGAAATATAAATAAGTAAATATTTTTCAACTTTACGTATATAAAGATGAAAAATATTTCCTTACATTAATTACTTAATTTTGTGCCCTGAATTAAATTAAAAGTAGATAAAATAATTATATTTCAAAATTTACGTGTAGTTCTATTTGTTGGTAAAGTATACGACATATTATCATTATTATTAATAGTAGTTAGTCTACATGGATAGAAGTATCGCGTCTTTTCTCAAAAGTAACGTGAGATTAGTATAATGTTTAACGACCCGTATCTTAGTGGGAACCGTTCCCTCTTTTCATAACCAACAAAGCAATACTCTCATCAGAGTTTAGTTGTAAGGGAACATCGATCATCTAAGTGAGCTTTTCATAAAAAAAGACAACTTTAATAAAGATGATATCACCGTAGCATATCATCATTAAAGATGAACAGTTATTACGACTACATTAGTAACAAAGTATAAATTTTTTTTCGGTTTCTTTAAAAAATAAATATTTTTATTTATGAGTAAAAAACATCAAGAAAACTGGAAAATGTTTCTTTAGTCTTTAACTGAATAAACAATCACATAGAGGTAACACAATACAAAAATTTCAACATTTTTATTTACCAGTTTTACAACATGAATAATCTTTAATAAAGAAATAAAATCAAAACCGATTATTACAAAAGAAAGAATCAAATCTTTGGAAACCAAATTATATTCAGAGTTTATCTGCTACTTAATTTTTAATTTTTTAGATTTTGTTGTCTTATAAGTGTAATTTTATTTTAAATGTGTATTTACATGACAATACATCATTCTCTAATTCATCTTGTTTTATGATAAAAATGTTTTTATAAGTATTTTTCAATAAAATCACGGTAATATATATGAGTTTTATGAGTTTATAAATAGATACTAATAATAAATAAATCTCAGGCCCCAGCTGGCCCTTAATTGGAAATATTCAATTCATGTAATTGATTCATTCATAAGATACTATAATAGATGCATAATTACGTATATATATCTTCATATTTCATTTATTTCGAAATCGGAATATTCGCCTTCATGTCTGCTGCCCTTCCTTTAAATTTATAAATCTCTGGTCCGACTATACGTAAGTATTCATCCAGTGATTATTTGAGAAAGTGTTGTTTAATTTATTTATTTTTTTGCACGAAAACAGAGTAATCCATTCCATGGATATTAGATTTTAGGAAAAAAGTTTATTATTTCACATTATTAAAAATATGTGAGAATACAATGTTTTTCATAGTTTGTCAAATGTAACATAAAATCAAACCATTTAACAGTTTAAATACGATTAACATTATATATTTTAATATTATTTTGCTTTCTAGATTTTTAGATCTGATCAGCAAGTATCTCTTATTAAATGTATAAATAAATACTAATATCTTCCAACTAATTCTTTACCAGAAACATTTATCAAAAACAAAACACACATCAAAAAACAGGTTAAATCTACCTAAATCAATTGGTATTAAAAAGTGGTTTAAAAAATAGTAAAAATCAATTTGACTTAAAGAAAATTTAATGCTGTATTAATAGACAAGCGTTCCAGCTAACTCATGATTGCAATCAAAATAATAAACGGCATTATATTTTACTTAGTTATTTTTTTTTTTTTTTTTTTTGAAAAAGATTCGCTGAGAATTTGGGATTTTTTATGAAAAGTAAAAAAAAATAATTTTATAATTTACATTTGTGTAATAAGTCATGTTTGTGTAATAAGTAAGTCACTTATCGAAGAGAAGTGAGTACTAACTTGGGTTTAAATTTCACAAGTTATTTCCTATTTTGAGATCAAATCTATATTAGAGTAAAAGGTGATAGATTAAATCAAATTAGGCAATTTTAGGAAATATTTTTCATCCATATAGGTAAAAAATAAATCTATTTTATTCAAAATGCCGAACCTACGATCTAGTCAAAATTTGCATCATAATCTAGTTTTTAAAAATGTGATATGTATCTCAAAAAAAACAAAAGAAAATCGTAGGATTGATTAACCGATGCAAACAAATAAATCCTTAAGAAAATATTTTCTAAATATTATTGTAATATTAAAATACTACTTGTAGGTCATCAATGGTCACAAGAGATTTATGTATGGATTTATATTTTACAAAGTTATATTTATTTCATATAAAATGATCTTGAAAATATTTTACGGCATGGAAACTGAAAGAATTTCAAATATTAGATTGATTAATGCAATGATAAACGAATCTGTGATTCTAAGAGCCCAACTTTCAAGTCAAATTTATCTTGCTGATTATTCATACATGTTCTTAAGCCAACATCCCAACCTCGTAGAGTAAGACACCCGCCTTGTGACGCTTTGTGACGTTTCCCCCACCCGTTCTTAAAGTCATGATGGTTTTTAACGAGATAAGCCAGGTAACAGAAAATGTTACGTTTAAATTTAAATTTTAGTTTTATTTGTTTTTTTTTTCCGTAGGGGGAGGAAATAGGTCTACAAGCCGCCGCCAGGCCCGCTTTGACGGCAAGTGCGAGCTATCACCCACTAAAAAACCTCCCCCTCTAGTCACGCAGAGGCCAGACCTTTCTTTCTTTCTTTTTCCTATTTAACCTCCGAGAATTACCGTTCAGGTATTACTTCTGAGGATGAATGAGGATGATATATATGAGATTATGTCTTGTACAGACTCAGTTCGACCATCCCTGAGATGTGTGATTAATTGAAACCCAACCATCAAAGAACACCGGTATCCACGATCTAGTATTCAAAGCCGTATAAAAGTAACTGCCTTTATTAGGACTTCAACGTTGAAACTCCCAAATCAACTGATTTAGGAAGACGCGTTCGCCACTAGACCAACCCGTTGGGTAGGGGCCAGACCTAATCCACATAGTGTGTATACAGTCCCTGCGCAATCACCCGGGCGCACTTGTCACCGAATTAGAATATCCAGAGCGACGTTTCCAGGGAATCATTGGCGATCGACGACTTTGAGGAGCCGCCCACCCCCTAAGGCTGCCCGCTCACAGCCATCCGGCATCGGTCGCTCCGTCTCAGGTCAACTGCAGACTTCCAGCCTGCCTGCCCCTTCTACTCTGCTGCCTTGTTTCGGATTATGGCTGACACCATAGTCATTACTGTTACATAGTCATAGCATCTCTGTTATCCAGCAAAACACTTATGACATTATCCACATTTACTGCGCCGTGGCTCATCATGGCGGCCTTCAAGTCTCTCCACCTCGTGCAAAAAACACTACGTGTACCATCGTATCTTGCTTCTCACAATCATAGCAGCAGCTAGAGGTACTTCCATCTCCACCGCATTCAATCTGTCGTTCCAAGCTCGACAGTCACTTTCCTTTCACTCCCCGAAACAATAGAATGTATCATCTTGGCCTGTAGGTCAATCGGTGGCACACCAACTATGACTAATTCCGTCTCTGTACCAATCATCCGGTACCAGGGTACCGGATACCGGGTACCCGGGTACCAATAACGACGGGTTACCTCGGGAGGTAACCCGTCGTTATTGGTTCAACAACCGCCTTCTGTTGCGTGCTCTATCCAGAATACCTACAAAAGTTTAGTTAAAAAGATACGATTTCCTCAAAAGTCATGTATTAATTAAAAAAGATAAAGAATTTAATAGATTTTGCTCTTCAAAAGTTATCAGTATTTAAAACAAACACAGTTCCATAAAAAAAGTCCGGCATTATTGTAAAATAATATTTCTTGAAAAACGGTTGAGAATTTAAAAAAAAACAAAAGTGAAGAATTTATAACGCAAAGACAGCATCTTGCAAGTTGTTGCTTATAAAAAACGTTTCTGAAATTTAACAGAAGAAATATTTTTAAATTAAAACGTTGAATATTTTAATAAATACAATTAAACAATTGTAATAAAAGAAATTAAAATCGGTTACTCTTCATTAAATTCAAGTTATAAATATGAATTAAATTAATTTATTTTTTATTTGTTAGTGACATTAAAAATGGTCTTAGTTAACATAGAAGTGGTTGATAATTTATACGATTTCCTGTATTACCCTGTAGTTGTAGTATTATGAAGGACGTCCGGCTGTAAAATACTATTAAATTCCTGTAATTTGAAATGGGAAAAAAATTTGCAACAACAAAACTTTAGCCTACACAGAAAAAATTTGAGAAAAAATCATCTTGACTTTTTTTTAATCGAATAAATAGGAAACCTTTCAAGAACCCGATGACCAGAGAATCAAAGATCGAAGGTCGATGATCAAATATAATAAGAGCTTTATAATTAATCTAATAAATAAATTTAATGGTATTTAAGTTATTATGTTTCTTACTGTTAACACCATTTCTAGAACAATTGATACTGTACAATCAGTACCAGAAGATTAATTGCAAAGATAATGCGTCTCTTTCACATTCCATGAAGTTCATTTAAACGTTCATTACATTAAACAGACAATAGGACCTTAAAAGATTAAAGTAATTAAATCTCCATCTAATATAAAATTTATTATCGTTATCTGTTTAAAGAGAAAAAAAAACAATAAAATCAACCAGTGATGAAAGAATAAACGAATCAGGGACAAAATAGGACAATTGTTCACACATTTACAAATGTACTATTTTATGCTAACTGAATGAATGAATGTGATAGAAATAGGTATAGGTAGGTTTTAATGGACGGGAAGAGAATGGGAAATGTTGTACGGTTTGGACCCTTTCCGTCCGTCGGGGGAATTTCCATTGAATTGCACTAACCGCGGCCAGTCTAATGCCCTGCTATTTCTATTACTACTGTTATTTGCAATTGATATCCCTGGTTCTGCTGCCAGAATGACGTCTTTGTTAACCCTTGACTGCAGTAAACACTACTTGTTTTTCTCACTTGTTTTCTGAATTATTTTAATAAATCTTATATTACTATTTGAAGTAAAATAAAAATGTATTATATATATATATATATATATATAATTTTTTTAATTAAATATCAATGAATATTTACTATAATTACTATAAGATAAGTAAGGAAATCTTTCATGAGATATTTACATAAAGTATAATTCTAAATTTAAACGCGCATTTCGTTTATTAAACCATCATCATCAGTACTTATAAAGGAATTACGAAGAAGTACAAACTATTTTTTTTCTAACCGAAATTTATAAAAAAATGTATAATCATTTTTGAACATTTCAAAAGAAAAATAAAAGAAAAGTTTACGTTATAGTTAACATCATCCAAACTTTCGATATACGATGCTTTTATGGTTCTGATACAAGATTTTTCGTCGAACGACTAGCTATTCCTAATTAAGCAGCTAATTTTGATGTTATATTAATAAAAATTAAACACTAATTATAATATCTACATGTCTATCATAATTTTATATAAAATAATATTTTTTTCGAAATATTTTTCAGAATCTAAAGAAAACAAAAGTGGATAAATTAAGTTTCCTTTTCAAAAAATCATCGACGAAAGAATACGGAAATTTTTGTAAAAATTCAAAAAAAAAAAACATTTTTTTAATTACCTTTTAAATTTTATCTTCTTTAACACATACTAGTAATAATAATAATATAGTGGTAAACAAGTAGCGTGGGTTTGAACATTAATTACCTCGGTACTTCATGGAAGAATTTTTTTAAGTAATTTGAGACAGATAGTTACGCTGTAATAACGATGAAAATATTATTAATTACTATAAATACACTAATAATTCATTTGTACGCAATTTTTTACTGTAATGGAAACTAGTTTCGCGAGATTTTCTATCTGGCTACAACCGCGGTACTTCCAAACTACGTCTTTAATAGTACAAGTAACAGTATCGTATGAAACATGTTTACAATGTCCTTGTATAACGAGTATCTTATATCGGTTCCGCTTGACTCCGAAAATTAGCTAAGAAACTTCGTTTCCTGATAATTGAATATCGTTGTGGTTCTCAGACGTGTATAAAAAAAAATAATTCGGGAGCGAGTTACTGGATTATATATTATTCATTATTAAATCCTGATCCAAATTTTTTATAAATATTTTTTTCATATGCGTACTTATACGATATGTTGTTTGAACAAGTATTTTTCGTTTATCTCTATTTTGTAACAATATTTATAATATTTTTTTTAACGATGATCTGTATTTAAAATATGCAGTTAATTATTAAAATTTAATCATCATTAAATAATATTTATCTAAATTATTATGTAGATTTCTTTATAGAAAAAAAGACAAAAGCTATATTCAAATCGAGCTTTAATTCTGATTCGCTGGTCATTCAAATGCTACCTAAAAGAATTTAGCTTAACAGTACACAATATCTAAAATAAATTGAAAATGACAAATCACAGTGATTGTGGAAAGATGTAGCAAATTAAAAGAATCCTTTCAATTTAATTAAACCAATTAAGAAATAAATTAAAAAAATTAAACATTAAAGGTATAGTGTCGTTTCGTTGAGTTATCTAGGAAAATGTGGACAAATTAGCTAGCGAAATTGCCAGTGGGGGTGAGGTGATTTGTGTTTGGGGACTGTTCTAATATTTTTTTTTGTAACTTTATAATCGTACAATATATATCAGAAAAGTACACGGAAATAGTACCAATTAGATATAAAAATAATATATTACAAAAACAGGATCAGGAAATACTGATCCAGAAATTTACTGGCAGTATTTTTCGGAAATATTTATTATTTCTTTTAACCATTTTTAAAAGGGGAAATCACAATGGAATCCGACACAAAATATTTAGTGTGCTCATTTATTATATTCATTCAGTGTTAGTATTTCTTATGACTGTAATACGTTTTTAACAACTGAGGTATAAAAGAATCCTTGAAGAGTAGTTTTCTCTGAGGGTAATGTTGTTCAATAAATATAATATTTTTACCTATCCCTATGGTGAACAGAAAGTTGACAACACGTGGCAGATTTAATATCATGTGCATTCCATTTTTAATAGATACTCTCTTAACATTATTTCATCTTTTTGTATAACTAAGAAGCAATTTTTATTTTATTTTCTTGGTAGTTATCGTAGGAAACTACAGAATGCAATTACCTTTTCTTGTAATATAGATTAAAAATAATAATTAAAATAATAATATATATAATAAAATAATATAAAATAATAAATAATAATAATATAATATAATAATAAATATATAATATACAATAATATATATATATATATTTAAAATAATAATTCCTTAAGTACACAACAGCACTTAAGGAATTGATTGAACTTTTGCCAATAAAAACAAACAGCTCAATTTATTCAAATGAAATCCTTTTTTATAAGTTTATTTAATTTCTAACAATGATGGGGGGGGGGGGAATTTTAACTCAATTATAGTAAATCTTTCGTAAAATTCAGTGGAAGTATTGTAAGTTATCAGGAGGAGACGAAATTCAAAGAAATCTCCTGAGAAGTAGTTGATAACTAACAAAATGAAAAAATATAAACAATAAACATTTATTATACTGAAATGTTAACAATTTAGATATCCAAGCTACTCGTTAAAATCCTATTAGTTACTACAAAAATTAGAAATGATATTTAGTAGCGGTTGGCATGCACATATATCTCTGCACTAGGTCAATTAAAATAAAAATATCATATAATGTAATATCGGAAGTCAGGATCTAGTTACAATAAGTTTTAAGGTTAGTTTACTAACAAGACAAATAGTTTAGTTCAAAATTGAACTGTTACGACTGATTTGCAATTAAGAATGTATAACTCAATCCATTGGGAACTGCGTATAAAACGTACTGAGATTAGCGATCACTCAGTCAAAATGTATTTACGCCTGACAGTAAAATATGCAGGGTCCATTTCGAAACACTCGCGATTCTGTATTAAAACATATATACTCCGTGGTATCCTTTTGTAAAATATGCAACATTTACATTTTTTTGATATGACCTCGTGTAGCGACAAACTTCTCTTTCCAGTAAAAGATGAAACTAAACACCGCTGTAAGCGGTTAGGCTTTTTCAACTCGTAAATGAATTATATGAATTGAAATAATAATTAGTAAATTTAATTCACAATTCCGTAAAATATATTGTCGTTCTCCAGAGTGCTGTTGCTTATAAAAATACATAAAATTTAAAAAGGTTATACTTTAATATTTATCCTTAAAACAGATCGATGTTTGCATCTAAAAAAGATCTAGATATATAGTAAAATGTAATATTAAAATTAAAGCTTAAAGAATATGTATAAACTGTGCTGTATATACTTATGTAAATACTAAATCTTAAATTAATATGGATTGTCTAACAAATAATAATGTTATGCTTAACGGATAAAGTAACGCAGATGGCAATTCTGTTTCGTGTTTGGCAAAACAATTGTGTGCGAATGTTTTTCAGATATGTTTATGACAAAATGTAAAGCAGTGGAGTTTTTATTAGTGTTAAAACATTCAGGGATAGTACGAGCTTTATCAGTAAAAAATTGTTTTATTCCAACTGATAAGTAATCATCATCATTCACTTATCGCTACTCCTTGTCGATTTAACCACGTCACTCTGATCTCCGCTTCTCTCTTCAAATCATTATATGAACCAAGGCCCATCTCTTCTTTAACATTATTGATGATGGTAGCTCTTGGTCAACCTCTAGGTATTTTACCCAAAAACTTGACCTCAGATATATTCGTCAGAAACTGGTCATGTCGTATTACATGTCCTCTCAATTTCGCTCTTCTTCGTATAACATTTAGCAAGGACCTCTTCTCACTCACTACTGCTAACGCTTGATCATTACTTTTCCTACCCACCCAGCTTGTTATTCTCCTCCAAATCTACATTTCCATTGCTTCCATTATTCTTCTTTCCCAAGCGTCCATGTTTCACACCCATAAGTTAGAACACTCCAGACGTAAGTTTTAGCGAACTGTTTCCTCATTAAGTAATAACTGTTTCCTCATGAAGTAGTACTCTCATTTTATGATTGGTTACACAACAACGAATATGATTAGTTGGAATATACCGCCTGATAATTTATCAGTACTTTTCAACTGTGTTTGGTGGATTTTAGTGCTTTTATATCGCATCTGTACGCGTGATTGGTTGAAAAAATACGATATTTTGATTGGTTAGTTTCTGAAGTAATCTCTGGGGGCGGAGAATAATAAGTATAATCTACGATACGCTTGGATGAATGTCAATTGCCATTGGTTTAATCTTATCTGCTTGTCTTTGGGAGGATTATTAACGTATTTTGGTCAATTTCATTTTTTCTATGAACGTTAGGTGACTGTTATGAAGAGCCAAACGTTAACCATTGGTTTGCATTGAAAACCAATGAAAAGAACGCCAAACGTTTTAAAATAAAATAAAAAGCCAATCGTTCAATAGATTTTCATCAAATAGCAGTTTTATTAAAAACCTACAGAATGCTCAATCTTAATCTTTTACATATACTTACGTTAGTCTGCGCCATTGAAAAATTGTTTCTAAAGTTATTTACTATGTATGCATGTATTTTTACGATTACCCGTAACAGATATTTGCATTTAACTGAAAAGTGATATAATTTAACGTGAAAATTTACCTGTTTAGAAATTTTATAAGGCTTGAATATTTAGTGTGGAATTTTACACAAATTTATTTCAAATTATAACTTAAAATATACCGTCAACCCGTTTTTTTTTTTTTTTTAATATAAAAACGATAACAATAGCAATACGTATTGTGGCTTTTAATATAGATTTATGACGTAGTGTTTCTTTATAAAAATTGTACATGTATTAAATGTTAATAACATTATTCTGTATTAATATATAATAAAATCAATCACCTGCGTGCTGGTCTTTAAATGCCCACAGAGTTGGTGGCTTAAATCTTCTGCAATCGGACAAATTATTGAAATAAATTCAACCCTGTAATTCGAGATACGTTTAGTCATTAAAATATTAATATTTCTGGTTTAAAAGGTATACAGTAGAACTTCAACACAAAATGAATATTATATATAACAGTGAGCTGAATTAAAACTGCAGATACTATCAAAACTGAAAACAACAATACATTTTTTTTATAACGAATAAAACAAGGAAAAAACTGCAAATAAAATTTTCTCTAGGGACTAGATTTTATTATAACACTAAGCGTTTTATCAAATGTGTTTTTCCTTCTAATTATTTTATCAGGTTCATTATAAAAACAGCAACTAAATGTTTTACCAGAATCGTTTTCTATATTTATTTAAATACAGATATCTTAACATTTTTTCCAGGCTTTTTTAAATATTATTACACTACACGGACTACACGCCCGGGAACCATCGAATGTCTGGTAGAAACTATTTATAACATAGACATTTATAACTATTAATCAAATTAGCAAGTATTTTCTAAATCCTGACATAATTTTTATAATAATAATAATTTGTATAATATTATTAATACTTTATTGTATTAAGTATAATGCTTACCTTATGCCATCTTTTCATAAAAGCTGATCCTTCATCGCTTCCTTGGCCGTCCCAAATCTCATGTAACTCTTATATACATTCTGTTTCCTGTTTAATTTGGAATAACCAGCCACTGATCTTAAAAGCCTCATCTCGGCATTCTGTGTTCTTTGTTTATGGAGACTAGTCAACATCCATGTCCCACTGCCATACAAGCAGGTGGGAATGGACATATACGTAAAATTTATATAGTGTCTCTGATTTAACTTCATTACCTAATGATTTAAGAAAAAAATAATATAAATTCATATATGATATTAATACATAACTTGCAAAAAATTAAGGAGAATTAAAATCAACATTTTTTTTTTTTAAATCTAAATTTTGAAATTATTTTTAATAAAGATCATGGAAAAATTGTGACATTAAATTTATTTTTTTAACAGTAAAAAATACGATTACGATTTGTATTATATAAGTCTGTATTTATATCATGTGATTTGTATCATTTATAAGTCTATAAAACGTTCTGAAAAGCTTTAATTAAACATATTCTTAATGAAGTCAAATGTTTCACAAAATAGTTTAACCTTCTTACTAAAATGAATAGTCTGATGGCTGAAAAAATAGAATTATATTTTAATAATTGCCCTATTTATTTCAATTTTGTTTCCGGAGATATTTTTACACAATGCACAATTTAATAAATAATTTTTAAAAGAATTATTACCTGTATTATTGTAAATGTAAATTTCTTTCTTACTATTTTTAATAATCTTAAATTTATTTCTGTTAAAAATAAAATACGATTAATGAATTTTTTTGTTCAATTTCTATAGCACTTAAATTAAAATGAAAATAATGCTAGTAATAATCAGAAACCAAAATGTGATTACGGACTTTTTATAAAAGAATTAAATTAATTTTTTCCATACATTGTTCTGTATAATATATAAGCCCCGATAAAAAAAAAAAAAACAATTTTTAAAAACTTAACTTATGTAAGCCAAGTCTAAAAAATGATTTCTTTTGAAATGAGAATACTTCTTTGAAAGCTGAAGAAGGATAATATTTAATAAAATTCAGTTTTTCTATCCTTCATTCAGTAGAAAAATAAAAGTTCTCAGAACTTAATTAGAACATGAAATTGTTTCTTCCATTTCCTATCACTCTTACAAATTCTCTTACTCACTTTTACATTTTCGCTCCCTTTTTGTTGCAGCCCTCTTCCCATCGCCGTATTATTATAAGACTTTTGCACAACCCCTTTAAATGTCTTTTGCAAGGAAACACGTGCAGAAACTGTTAATATACTCGCAAACAAAATGGTTGCTGATTGTTTTCAATTTGAAAACGTTTCTGTGTCAGGTGTTAGTCGGTGTTCTTTTCATTTACCGTTCATTTTAAAAGCTAGATTGTAATGTTTAGTAACGACGTATAGTACGTACAATTCGAATCATTTCATGGAGAAAATTGTCGATTAAACAATATTTCAAAAGATATATTTATTTTACGTTATATATAAAATTATTCAAATTATGTTTGCTTTTATGTAAAATGTATAACAATTTTATGATGTGCCTAACTAAAGGTTAATTTCTTAAATAATATTACACATATAGGCAACATATTTTTTTTAAATCTTTATTTATGTGAGTTTCCTGACGAACATCGTTCCGGACGTTCTGATTGCAGTTTCAACTCCACATAAACTTTCTTATCCATGAAGACAGAGATTGCAGTTGAGATTATACCTAACAAGTACGGTACAGTTCATATTATTATCACCGATAAGAACAAAATAGGTTCCAAGAGAGTTGGAAACCCCCATACGGAGACAAAACTTTGCATATGCACAGAACTGAAGAAAGGTATCAGCAGGAAAGTGATAATTTTTTGGCATAGTATTCTAACCCGATGAGACTCGGATTCACCATTATGAATTAGAATAAATAAGACAGAGCATGGAGTAAAAGTACACGAATTCACTTGTCGAAAAAAAATTCCAAACCCGGACTATCAGCAGGAAAAATCATGATGAAAATCTTTCAGATTGCAAAAGGCACGGTTTTTATCTACTTTTAAGATCAATGAACATAAATAGTAGATACTACTGCGATATGCTTATCAACAAAGTGAACTCAGCAGTATTGAAAAAATACCCTGGATCTCAACGCAAAGTTATTTTTCTGCTTCACGATAACGCTCGATCTCACACAACTCAGGTAACTTTAGAAACAATCGACAAATTTATTCAGGGAAGTTCTAAATCACCCCCATATAGTCCCGAGTTGGTTCTATCGGATTTCCACTTGTTTTTTACGGAAATATGTTATGAAGGGAAGAAGTAATTTCTGTTAAAGCAAAATAGGAATTTCCGATTTCTTCTAGAAAGAGTGTAAATAGTTTAGTGTTTCAAGAAAGACAGATAGGTAAACAATATTTGGTTTTTAATATATTTTACTGTTATATGAAGGGAGTTTTTTTTTATTTTAATAAACTGTAGAAATTCCCATTCCTTTCAATAAAGATTGCTCTTTCTTTCTTGCCTGCTGTTTTTCCTGTTTCTTTTTTAATAAAAATTTTCATACGTCATACATATCATACTCGAGGTTTAAGATATATTGTTTAATTTGAAAGATATTTAAAGGTCAAAAAATGAAATCGACCGTCGAAAAATTGTTTAAAATACTTTTAGTTACATCTGTCATAAAAATTGTTAAAGACAAATTTTTTATATAAGCTCTTAGCGAAGTAGCAGTTCATTGATAATACATTACTGGAAAAAATAGGTGA
The DNA here is from genome assembly GCF_047948215.1 of Lycorma delicatula. Classification (NCBI taxonomy): domain Eukaryota; kingdom Metazoa; phylum Arthropoda; class Insecta; order Hemiptera; family Fulgoridae; genus Lycorma; species Lycorma delicatula. Next base: position 59,757,338 of record NC_134462.1, read on the forward strand.
AATATAGGGTATATTTTATGCGCAATTACCCTTAATGCATACAGGTTTTCTCCAGATGATTTGCAACTCACTAGAGCTTTGTAAAAATGAAAAAGCATTAATATTATATGATACTTATCTTTTTTCAACGAATGGATAGTAGGTTATAAATCTAAAAAAAACGTTTTTTATTACATGACTATTCCAACATAATAAACGGAATTATTCTTAAATTAAAAGGAATTTTTTTAATTCACATATTTTGTAGGAATAATTACTAATTAATTATGTAATTAATAATGTATTTCAAAAATATCAGAAAGTGTGATTAAGTTAAGACATATGTTAAAGCTACTTTTACGTTATAGTTGGCATAGTTAACCATTTTACCAAAAGGCAAAGCTAAAATTACAACGTAGTATAGCTACTACATTGTAGCTATACTTGATGTACACGTTTGGCATGGAAAAAATTAATTTAAGAGTTTGCTTTGGGATCAGATCAATTACCATTTTAGGTTTCTTTCTGGCTATTCTTACATGTGAATAATTAAGGAATAAGTGATTGAAGAGATGTAGTCTCTCTCTCACACTCTCTCTCTCTCTCTCTCTCTCTCTCTCTCTCTCTCTCTCTCTCTCTCTCTCTCTCTCTCTCTCTCTCTCTCTCTCTCTCTCTCTCTGTGTGTGTGTGTGTGTGTGTGTGTGTGTGTGTGTGCGTGTGCGTGTGTGTGTGTGTGTGTGTGCGCGCGAGCAAGTGTGCGAGTGTGTATACATATATATATATATATTTTTAAAGGAACTGTCGAATCCCGGGTATCAGTATTCTGGGTATTTCGGACTAAATTATTAAAATATTTTATTTTACTTCTAAGGATTTACACCATTTTATATAAAAAATTATTTTATAATTTATTTAAAATAAAAACTGTTATATTTTTAAATTAAATATCACAATAATATAGAAGAATTATGAATAGTTATTAAAATATATTGGAATATAAAAAACTATAAAACACATTTTACGTAATATTTACGTAAAAATAATCCATTTAAATTGCTAAACAATCATCATGAGTAAAAAAAATGAAAAGTAATCATTAATAGTAATTAATAAATATACAATATTTATTAAAAAAATACATCGAATAAACGAAAATAAATAAATATCATTTTAGGTAATCCCAACTGAAAAGGTAACGTTAGAAAATATATAAACATTTGGAAAGTCCACCTCAATTAATAAAATTTGATTTGAGTATTTTTAATCAAATACTGGCCACTGATTATTAGTAATTGTTTAATGATTGAAACAGCCATTTCGTTTTAGATTTTCAAGTAATTTTTTTTTTTTTGTAACGGTCTTTTGCCACTTTTCTTTATTCAAATTTCAGTTATTTATTCATATTGAGTTATGTTCGTTCTGTTTTATAAATGCGGTTGTGTTTTGGAAGTTAATTATCATTAGGTGTAAGATTTAATTTTTTTTTTTAATTAACAATAAATTAAACATATTTTTAAAAATAAAAAGAAACTTTCAGCTTTATAAGCATCACTTTTTTCCAGATATTAACGAATATTTTATGTAGCTTTTAAAGCTTTAATGGATTTCTTAGTAATTAACATAACGAGCCATGGATTCGTGTATTTCCCGCCTGCGTTTTTCTTATTATTACAGTAAAATGGAAAACAGGTGTGTTTTGTACTGTACTACAGTTAGAACAGCGATGTTTATAACAGGTCTAATTAAAAATAAATTAAAAGAAATATTTATATACGTATATAATAAAAATAGAATATTACATTGGTATTTTTCAACTGAAATTAATAAAGATAAATTAAATTATAAAAATATAAAACATCACATAATAATAATTATTATTATTTAATTGAAATTAAATTTTTATTACAATTACCGAAATGTTTAAAGAAAAAACTAGAATTGTTGGTTAATAAGTTAAGAACATTATACTGATAATCCGGCATTTTTGAAGACTTTTTAAATTCCTAGTAACAAAGCTAAAAATATAATCATTTTCTATTTAATTTTTTTTTCTGAAACAATAAAAATTATTAAAAATATGTAATAAAATTAAGAAGAAAAAAATTGTATCTTATTTTAATTCAATCGATATAAATGCAAATTTTTGGGATGGAAGTTTTACCTTTTAAAAGATTTTCTAATATCTTTCAATGCAATCACATTTTCTTAAATATTAAGAAAGAGGAAGATACCATAGAAGTAACAGAATTTTTTATTTAGGGAGAATGATTACAAAGGATGGAGGAAGTAAACCAAAAAACAAATCCAGTCTCATTCAACTAAGAAGAGATTTCATGTAAAAAAGACTACTAATATATATATATCGTATAAGAATCAGACAGAAAATATTTGTGTAGAGTGTGGCATTTTATGACACTAAAACATAAAAGAAAGGAAAAGAATAGAGGCCTTTTAAAGTTGTGTTACAGAAGGATGTTAAAAAGTTAGTTCGGTTGAGAAAATATGAAATGAAAATGTTCTAACTTGAATTGAAGAGGCAGGTTCGCGCTAAATTTTCGTAACGAGAGAACCAAGTCGGCGGGTCATTTATTAAATAATCCAGGTTTAGTTAATCTGATAATAAATGAAATGAATTTGTAAAAGGTTAAAAATATAAAGGAGGGAAAAGATTGAATTATAAAGCAAATGGTTGAGGAAAGAAGAATATAGGTAATTATGTTGTGGTTAAAGGATTTGAGTAGTACAGAAAGGAATTAAAAACTGGTTTTATAAAATATTAATAAATAAATGTATTTTTGACAATTTAAAAAAAAACTAGGTAAATTTTTTTTAAAACAACCTTCTTCCAGAAAAAAACATATCAAATTCAATTTTTTTTAAATATTTAATATAATCGTCTCTAATATCCAACTTACTACACTAAACTTCATAATTGATAATTCACAGTTGTAATAAGAGAATTAAATGCCTCTACACGAGTTTTTAATTCCAAATTTGTTATTTTAGTCAATTGTCAGAGAAAACGTCAAAAAATACAAGCGTCCGGAAGGAGTAACTATTATTTTTTACAAATATTTTCCCGTTGTACTATAACATAGGGAAAAAAAATATTTTTAACAAAACAAAGGGCAATCTATATAAATAAAAGAAGATAAATTTTTGAACGAAAAATTTAATTTTCAGATAATGATACCGTTTACCTTCGGGACTTTAGATCGTGGATGAGCAGGCCATCTCAAAAATCCAATTTTAACTTTCATCGCATATCTTTAAAATCTAGTTATACCTTCCTCGCCCTCAATCATATTACCGGAGATTAATCACTATGGATAAACGGTATTTATTTTTTTAATTTTGGGTTGTTTTTTATGAAAGGTGAAAGAATAAACATTAACAGAATTGTACATACTGTAAGAGTTATCAGTAGATAATATATAGGTGATTCGGATGGAAAGAGAAATAAATGGATTTAGAGCTAGAAATAAGGGAAAAGTTCATACAAAATGTCCAAAAACGTTTTTTTGCATTTACCGCCAGCGAAAAATTTCATATTGAAATTTTTAAGGCGATATACACGAGTAAACCTGATGGTTTCTTAAGTCGTTGACGTGAAATATCTAATAAAATATGTCCCAGAACATCTCACTTAGTTTTTATGATACACAACGGAAAACGGAAAAATTCGGTGACAAAAGACATGGTTTTTAGATCTGAAGTACAGTAACTTTGTTAAATAATTAATAAATGTGCAGTATTTATTACACAACGTCTAGAGAATTTAATTCTGAAAAAAAATTGATGTAATAAATTTTATAAAACAAATAAATAAAAAATAAACTCGGTTATTAAAAACAAACAGAATAAAAGAAAAATGTTATGAATTTGTAAAAATTAAAAACGCCTGTATTTTAGTACAGTAAATTTAGACCTTTGAGATATTAAGTTGACAACACTAACTGTATGCTTCGAAATTAATTTGAATACTAGTCATCGTTGTCATAAAATTATATGTGTTAAAATCTCATAAGTAATTTCATGAACGAAATTGCCGTGCAATATTCGTTTTTATAAAATCCTCTCATATCTACAAATAGTACTGGTCAACAATGAATGGTCGATATTTGTTGAATGTTATGTATTTTTAGGCGCTGATTCAGAATATGAAATCAGAATTTGCCTATCCGTCTCAGATTTTTTTAATAATTGCCTTTCATATTTTTCAGCAAGTGCTTGTGTATGAACTATTCTTTATTTTTTCTGTAGCTTCCGGTAATTACCGTTCAGGTATTACTTCAGAGGATGATATGTGTGAGTGTAGTCTTGTACAGTCTCAGTTCGACCATTCCTGAGATGTGTGTTCATTGAAACCCAACCACCAAAGACACCGGTATCTACGATCTAGTATTCAAATCCGTATAAAAGTAACTGTCTTTGCTAAGACTTGAACGCTGGAACTGTCGACTTCCAAATCAGCTTATTTGGGAAGAGGCGTTCACCAGTACACCAACCCGTTAGTTGAATGAACAATTCTAGTATATTATTTATTTACGTTTAGCAGCAAGTTAAGTTGCTAAATAGACTATAATTTATTTGTGTTGATAAACAGACATGAAAAATAAGTATCATTATTTACGTAACAATTAAAACAGTTATAGATAAATGGCATTCACATGTATATACATATGATAAACATATAATTCGTGTCACGTTTTTTTTAAATGTAGTTAGGTCACCATTAGTCACACATTGCGCAGCCTATACGAATTTTGTTTTGGTAACTCATAATACTGTAAACAATAAACAATGTATCATGTTGGCTAAGAAAAATTTCAATTACGATATCTCGTACAACAATCAAGTGCAAACTCTCGTGTGTGTGTGTGTGTGTGTGTGTAATAATTATTTAATGGTGCAGTTACTTTCCTACCTATCTGTGATTTTATTTTTCCCTGTAAAAACAGTTTATATACTACATTAATGTGTATATAAAGCGTTCAAAAAGATTTTTATACTATTTATGAGTGTAGAGATAGTTTTAATAAAATTGCCGCGCATTTACATTATCCATCCAGACAGTTTTTTTGCTATAGATGCTTCTTTCCTTTAAATAATGGTGATGATTATATACGCTCATATTCTACAATAGATATACGAAAGTCCTGACTTTACATTAAAGATATTCTAACCTTAAGGTTATCAAGACCGGACCACAATCTTTGGTCTAATTACTGTGAACTACAGGAAAATTAATCTAATAACCCAAGAGATTATATTAACGACATAATAACTACTCAAAATTAAATCTTGATTGTCAAAAGTAGACTTATAGTTACGACAGAAAAAAATTCTTCAAAATATATTAAGATAAAAAATAGGAATTAAAAAAATTAAGAATAAAAACAAGAACTAATTACGTAAATAATTAAACAGTTAAAAAATTCACTGTTGAATTTATGTTTAAAAGACTGAGTGGAGTTTTAAATATTTACCCAACGTAAAACGTTTCAGTATAAAGCAAGCAATCAAAAATCTTCAGATTGATTTACGTAATACGTAAATTAGTGTTAGGAAAAAATATTTTAATTTTTTATTTTAATTTAAGGTAAGGAAGTTATAACGATAAGTAAAAAAAGGGTCGCGCTTAATTTTTTACTATAAAATTCTTTTTTTAATATAATAATTTTTACTAATATTTCACAACTTTGACTTATTAACTAAGACAAAAAAAAATCAAAAACCTAACAAGAAAAATTTATATTCTGTTTGAAATATAACAATTTAATTTATCGTTAGCAGAACTGAAAAGAGCAAACATTAATAACTGAAACGATCAACGACCTGGAAGCAATTACAAAATCTGACATTCTTTTGACAAGAAGTTTTCATTTAAGTTTTGTTGTTCAAGAAAATGCTGTAAATCAAGGTTGTTAGGAACAATCAGAAGATAAATCCTACATTACAATTTTTTAATTAAAAGAATAACTGAAACTACTTTGTAAGTTAAAATAAAATAAAAAATATATGAAATACATTTTTATTTTTTATTTTTATTTTTCTTGTTTATAATTTATTTATATGATTTAAATTTAAGTCGAAAAATGTAAACGCAAAATAAAGCAGTTTGACTGCTTTAAAATTTAAAAATAGGTGCTTATTTCGAATGTTAAATACCCATCGTTACTAAGTAAACAGAGAAAAAATATTAAATTTACATATTAATACATTATGAAAGTTCAAAATATTGCCAGAGGCAAAATATTTTTTGGAAACTTGTATAAGTTATACCTAATAAAACAGTTTTTTTTATATCTGCAGTAATAAGATAGAAAAATTAGGAAATCTAATTTATTAACAACAGTAGTAAAAAAGATTCATTATTGAAAAACGGTAGGAACTAATTCCTAATAATCTTTCAGATTTTCTTTCATAAAACTAATAAAATTTATTGTATTAAGAATATGGAAAATATTTCCGTGACGTTTGAACATCAATAATATCTATTGTTCTATAGAGGAAGCACTGGGTAATCCAAGTAGAAAGTTTAAGCTGCATTTAAAGTATCCTGTAACTTAGATTGTTCAAAGAAATATTGCGTAATTTCTTTTTTTCTAACACTTAGAAAAACATTTTTTTTGGTAATTTTTGTAAAAGTCTATTTTTTTATAATTTACTTATACATAAAAATTATCCATTACTTTTACGTTGAATCGACCACTAAGGTCATTAAGTGCATTAGTATGTGCTTGTTTAAATTTTTCCAAAAGTTAACCGAGAATCAAAGTATGCCTTTGCGAGATGTTTGATGAAGCAGGCAAGCACGCTGCACTCTACGTCACGGATACCATCAAAATATTATCTTTTATTTACAAGTTCGTTTAATAACTGTTGAAAATAATATTATTAATAATAATAATGGAAACAATTGTAGAAAACCCATTTTTTCCTGTTTTTACTAATAGTAATTTGAATAATTTCTTAAAATAGTTGATTGTATTAACGTTATAGTTAATGAATTGGAAAAAAATAAAAATCTAATATTTTCACCGATTATATTCATCAAATTAAAATATTTCTGCTCTCTTCTGATTATTATATCTGAACTGAACATATTTTAACTGACAGCCAGATACAAATAACAACTTGATTTGAAAAGTTATAATCGATAATTTATTTTAATTAGATTATAATTTAATTAACTTATAAACCTGCAGGCCTAATAAATGCCACATTAAACCGACAATAGAATTTAGAGTATTTGTTAATTAATTAGTTCTACATATATATATATATATATATATATATATATATATTCTGTTAATACTATTCGCTGGTATTATTTACTCAAGTTGGCTTAGGAAACAAAAAGCTGTTGACTTTTTCTAGCCAAATAAGTTGTTTCGTATGAATAGAAGATTTTTTTTTTGCATTTTATAACCAAGATTTTATAGGTCCAAAAATACGTTATTTCTTGCAAAAAACGAATTTTTTTTTTTTTAATCCAACTAACCCTGAACCTGGTGGAATTATTCATAGCTTTACATTCATACCCTTTATTTTCTTCTATGTACATTGCTTAATTTCAAAATATGAAAACAAATTTGGAAACGGTTTTACATTGTAATATTAGTTAAGTTTGAATGTCATCAAATACCAATGGTAAATACTGGAAAAAATAGACGTTTGTGTAGATTAATTTTTTTTTTTACCACCTTACATTTAAGTAGCACAATGTTCATTTTCATATCATTTTCATAAATATTACATGATCTTAAGGAACCGCATTAAGAGTAAGTTGGAAGAAAATTTATAAATATTATCCGTTTCAATGGTATTAAGAATTTAAATAAGCAGAAACAAAATTAGTTTAGAAAAAGTAATAAAATCGTTAAGAAATAAAACCAGGAAAAATAGGCTGCAAATATTTTTTTTTAAGAATAAACTTTATGAATCAAGATTACTTACATAATTAATGGTATCTTTTTGTTTAGTTAACGGCATTCATTATACCATTTCTAACATTTCATTCTTTTAACTGAAAAAAAAATCATCTGATTTTCGATCTTGAGGGTTCTAAGGTTCGAGTCCTTGTAAAGGCAGTTATATGGATATGAATGCTAGATTGTAGATACAGGTGTTCTTTGATGGTTGGGTTTCAATTTAATGGAGTAATTTACTCTAGCATACAATCACAATATATTTCACAACTGTTGATTAAATTCTTTCTTTGTAGATTTTATAGAACAACAAAAAAAGGCGCACACAAAAATATAGAAATTATTTGTTTTTAATATTTTTTAAAAACCTTAATTTTTTTGAAAAAATACATAATTCAGGAAAAAAGAGGTTACATTCTCATTGACTGCATAAATTTTCCTCTTTTAAATATACAATAAATATACTCGAATGAATATACTCGCATTTAAAGTACGTTTTTATTATCTAAACTAAAAAATAATATGGAATAAGTTTATTAATTTAGAAATAAAAATCACTGCTTTCTGATTATTATATTTTTAAGTATTTGAAAATTTTCTAATGGGATATTAAAAAAAGAATATGAAAAATTATTTTTATCCTTTTAAAAAGGTTTGGTGGGAATGTAACTTAACAAGTTACCGGAGCTAATAAGATCGAGTCCCGGCGGAGGTGACCTTTAGGTTGCCTCCGTTTGAGGCAGGCAATACAAGACCGAGTCCCGGCTCCCAGAATGGCGTCGCTGAACACGACTTTGTCGGACCTGATGACTTTGCACTGGGGGTTAGAGGCAGGGCAAGAAATTAAGATCCTACCGGCGGGTCTGCCTGTCATCCCGGACTTACAACCGGTAGGCTCGTTAGAATATTGGACACTCCCCCGGGCTGTTTTTATGCGTTAAGTAGATCCGGCCCGGTGGAGAAGGTGAAAAAAAAATAATGCCTAAAAGAAATGGTGCTAAAAAAAATACAAAATTCAGAATAATGTAACTGTTAAAATAAAGAAATTTCAACACCAAATCCTGGATAAAAGATATTTAAAAAACCATTTACGCAATATATTTTGGTTTACCTTTTAATAGCTAATTTTTTTTTAACCTCTCACACCAACAATAGGTATTACTTCAGAGGATGAAATGAATGACAATTTTTTTTAGCGCGTGAAAGTGCGATGCCATGTCCGGCATTCGAACCCGGGAACTAATTAATTTAAATAGCTTATTTGAATTATCACAAATATAAGTACCATCTTTTCACATCTTATTTATTGAGCTTTATACTTAGCAAAGGTTATTTATAGCGATATATTTGATTCAATAATTTTTATAATAAATTTTACAACAAAGAACAACTTTTTTTTACTGGAAAAAGTATACTGTTGTATATAATTAAAAAATAGTTTGTTGATACCAGGGGTTTTCTAATCGTAATAATAATTTAAAAAAATCTGATGTGGACACATGACTTCATTGTACGCCTATTAAATTATATACAAACATTTTTCGAAGTACATAAAATTTTATTTCACTAGTAACTTCTGATTTTTTTAAATTTTATTTTTTGTTATTGAATTATTATTGATTGTAAAACTTTTCTAAAATCACAGGTTAATAATTATTAATAAATCAACATATTTAAATTAAAAAAAAAAAAGTTATAAAAAAGGAGATGAAGTCTGATTCGAACCGATGTGCTTTCCCCGTATAAGATACAAATAGTTCATTAATTAAACTCTCATTTGACTATATCTCTGGAACCAATGAAAATAATTACCACTTATGATACGTCGTTGAAAAGCTCTCAATGGGGGCTTCTTACTACAGTTAAGAAAACGTCCAAAATACAATTTTGTTTGAATTTTGGTCTTTTTTGGACACTTTTGGTTCAGTAGATTGCAATCAAAAGGGGAGGTGCACAACTAGATGTTACAACAGTCATAAATCCAAAATTTCAACATCCTACGGTTAATCGTTTTTGCGGGTTACGTCATATACGTACGTAAAGACGTCACGCCGAAACTAGTCAAAATGGATTCAAGGATGGTAAAAATAGATATTTCCGTTAAAATCTGAAAACCGAAAGTTTTTTAATAATTTTGGCTTTTTTAATGGAGTAAGTAGAAGTAGAGTAAGTCTTTCTTTTATTTATAATAATACTGTCAATATTACTCTTCGAGTAATATGGACTATAATTTTACGTCGATTGAACTCTACTGGACACTACTGTTAAACGGTAAATGGTAGTAGTTTTTTAAACTAAAAAAGTATTTCTCAGTTTAAATTTTAACAGTTCTGATAAAATTGTATTTATTTGTTATTCAACTAATTAGTATGTATTTAATTTATTTTTATCACTTTTTTAATTTTTCACTAAGTTAAAAAAATTACAATAAAACGTCAATCTCAATATTTTTTTTATATAATTATATATTCAGCAGTTATTTATTGTTCTTTACTTGATTTTTTTTCATTTTAATAGTAGAATAATTTTAGTTTTTCTTCTATAGATCGTACTATCGTACTAATTAACGCACATTTGTGCGTTAATTAGTGATCTAAGTCCTAATGTACTATTACTATCGTTTATATATATTATTTAAATTTAATAAATATTATTACTGTATTTGCATTTCTTTTTTCGTTTGTTTAACCTTCTTGGACCACCGTTAGGTGTTGCTTCAGAGAATGAGATGAATGATTTGTAGCGTCTGACTGGGATTCGAACTCGTAACCAACAGATGAAAGACCGAGACGCTACCACTCGCGCCACGGAGGCCGGCAAAGTATTTGTATTATTTTTCTCTAACGTTACGTTAAAACTGTTCAAATAATGAACAATAAGCAACCTCCCTCGGATAAATGAAATGAGGATGATACGTATAACATGAAAATGAGGTGCAGTTTTGTGCAGACTCAGGTCTACCATTCCTAAGATGTGAGGTTAATTGAACCCCAACCACCAAATTACACCGGTATCCACTGTCTAGTATTCCAATCCATATAAAAGCAACTAACTTTTACTAGAATTTGAACCTCAGAACCTTCGATGTCGAAAATCAGTAGTTAAAACAACTGATTTTCGACGACGAGTTAACCCACTACAACAGCCCGGTGGGGTATTTGTATATTTATTAAACACTTAAAAAAATGTTAAATCATAAAAAATCTAGGTTCAGTTTTTATTTTTATTACAGTTATTTAGAAACAGATTGAAATAAAATTGTAGTAGTAGTAGTATTATTACATACAGAGTGTATCACGAAGTTCTTCCGGGACTTTCATTACCTATTCTATTTCTGAAAATAATGAAGAAAGAACATATAAACGTTTGTCCTAAAGTACTTCGTTTACGTGTTACGGCTAGTGAAATATTTCGCTTAGATTTCAGCTATCCCGGTGTAATGAGGATGTCCTGAAATTTTTAGGACATTAATTAAGGAGCAGAATTAGTAATTTCACGACAAAATAGAACCCAGAACCGTATCTACAGTAGTTTTTGAGAAATATGAAGTTTATATATGTAATGCACACACACATACACGAATAGAAAGTAGGAAGTAATAATGTGGAAATATATAATGGTTTGCTTGGCATTTCTCCCGCCACCACCCCATTCGGTCGCCCTAAAGCATAAGACCGAATGTCTGTGCCACAAACGGCTGCTGAGCCTCAAAACTGTTTAGCGACCAGTGACCTAAATAGCTCCGAGAGCTTACCTAACAGCGTGAGCGGACTAAGCGCGATGCTATACACCACCGGCTTACGTGTCCCAACCGCTCACTTGTCATATATTTACTAAAACGGGTAGGCGCATCACGTCAACTACTAAAAAGTATATATGACATCCATAAATTAAAATATCTAGACAGCAATTCGCTGCCACACCTAGGTCGCTGAATGCCAGCAAGTACATGTCCACCATATTAAAGCGCTTGGAGACCTAATTGGCTGGTGGTCATTCCGTATATCTCAAGGTTAGCTTCCCACAGCAGTACTTTTAAGAGATGATTAATTTATTTATATGGTATATTCTGTAATTTAAATGATATTAACAGTGCCAGTCTATATCATTAAAATATAAATCAGGATTTGCAGCACATTTAATGTTTAGAAACAAAATAATAAATAAATAAATTTTAGAAGGAATAAACATTTATACATAACATTTATGTTTGTAAATGTACAATAACTTAAAAGAAAAAGCGAGATAAAGGAAGCTTTAAAAAAATAAATAAATGTGTTAATATAAACTAATTAAATAGTTTAACTAACATTTTTCTCATAAAATGAATAATAAAAAGTTTAATTTATTATACATTGTAGTAGTAGTTGATTAAAAAACTTTGTTAAATTGTATTTATGTTCCGCTTGAATAGAATTCTTAACATAAAAAAGTAAACTTCTCAAATTAGAATACCCGTATATACCTTCTTTTTAAATGTATAACAATATATTTTATCTTAACGAAGCCTAATTATATTAATGTCTAAATATAATTTTCAACTATATTTAAAAAAAAAAAATTGTTATTAAGTTGCGTAGAGGAAATAGTGTAATATATACCGAAAACGGCTTCTCTTGACACGAGTTACTTTAAAAAGATTCTAAATTACGCAGATGTAAAATCGAAGTTTATATTAAAATATATATACTATTAAATTATTTTTTTTTTATGAGATCACTTTTCTAGATCGAAATAATAATTGACTGTTAAATTGAATTCTTTTAAAATACGGACGATAGAATCCACAATAAATATAATCATTACTACATCTTGTAAAAATTTGATTTAAATAAATTTCTTTGTATCAATTTCGTTCTTAATTGTAACGACGATATCGGAATAACGCACAAATAATATTACATTTATAGTAAACTGACGCTAGACAATGAACAAAGTAACGCAGCTTAACTCAACACGTAATATATACGTTGTTATTATAACTCCAAAACTTGCTCAGAAAAGGAATTTTTACATCTGTGTTCGTAATTATTTAGTGTTTATTTTTAAGTTAATTTCATCTTTTACACCATGAAAAAAGATAGTAGTAGAAAAAATATTATTTGTAGGGTTTTTCCTCCTGTTCCCCTGGGCCGGCTCGACAATCATGAATTACTCAATCCAGGGGAGTATCCTTGCGACTCTATTGTGTCTCCTCACCTACCGGCAGTACGTCCTGCATGGCAGATCGGTTCACCGGTTGCAAATCTTTTCCTTATTTTCATCTTGACTCTGCCTCTAACCGCTAAGGCCAGGGACACCGGGCCCGGCTATGCCGTTCACGGGCCCTGCCCCAGCAAACCGGGAACTCCTCCCATTTCTTGTAATCCACTTCCTTTGCTCGTATAACCTCAGCCACGAATCTCTCTATTGTCAGCTATTCCTCTTTGCCTCTCATGATATACTTTGTTGTCGTTTCCGGGGTAATCTCTTGTATGTTATATCTTGCTTTTAAATCCTTCCAACGTGCACATTCAAAAAAAAAAAAAAGATCTGGCAGGAAATATCCTCTTGGCCGCAGTACACACAATTTGGGAGCACCCTTTTTCTAAACCTGCGTGAGTGTACACCAAATCCTTCGTGACCGGAGCGGAATTGTCAAAGTACCCCAGCTCGCTGTGTTACCTCCCCAGCCAAGGTATTATCTCAGGAATAAGCTTCTTTGTTAACATCCCAGTTGTAGCGGCGTGCCACTTCTCTTGTCATTCTTGTAGCAAGAGATTAATGGCATCTTCCCTATCCATGCCCTTTCATTTGTAAAAATTTTCATAAATAAAACTGCTTTTACAAGATGATACTGATATCAGAAAAGGTAAGACACTACACTTCTATTATCAAAATCTGTTATTAACTTAGAATTTTGTTTAAAAAAAATACATGTTAAATATATGTGTTATACAACAGATATACAATAATGGATATAAAAAATGTTTATAAGTTCCATATAAAAAGCAAAAATAGAAAGATTTGTTACAAAACTCTTACCGGCCCGATTTCTTTATTAAACAACGAATAGTCATAATAATTTTATTATTTCTGTGATATGTATTACATATCACATTTTTTTATCGTAACACATTCAGTACGTCAAAGAAACTACGCTAAATTGTATTTTTATATATAAAAAATAAAAATAAAAATAATCAATATATCTGTTGCTAAAAAAAGATCAGAATATGAAAGAAAGTAGGAAGAACACATTTACTTGATTTTTTCTACCTTAGTAAAAATATTGCGTTAAAAGATATTCAATGAAAAAACCGAATTTTTATCACGTTGGAAAGTTAAAAACTTAATTAATGTTGAATACTTAAAATTAAGCAATACAAGTCGTTGTGAAATATAAGGTGAAAATTGCTTTCAAACAAATATGTAATTGAAGAAATTATGTTGAATCACTAATAAGTCAACATGCAATACAATACGCTAATAGATGATAAGCAAATTTATAATTGTTAAATTTAACCAAAATTGTGGTATTGAATTTACACTATCCCTGCTAATTACATTTGTTTAATAAATGAAAACAGTTTTGATAATAGAAATGTAGTCTCTTACCTTTTTAGATATCAGTATCATTTTGTTAAAAGCAGTATTATTTATATTACAAAAATGTTTGTTTTTTAAGCGGAAGAAATAATATTTGTGCGACTATTACCGTACGGTTTACATTTTTATTGTAAATTTTTTTTGTAAAATAACAGAAGATGGATAAATTGAGATTAAAAAGAAACGTAAAATTGTAAGGAGAGCTTCTTCGCAGAAAAAAAGTTACATAGAGTGCTCCTATAATTTTATATAGGAATAAAATGGAAAGTAAAAATATTCGACTAATCCATTTATCAGTCTTGCATTGGAAAGCACAGAAAAAATTTTAAAGAATATTTTTCTGGAATCCATAAAAGAAAATCATTTTTAAACAATACTACACATTGAATTTCGTTTCCTATTTCACAAATTGTCCGGTCTCGCCTAAATTAAAAAAGCGAGCGATTGATCTAAACGAAACGTAGTACGTGATGAATACTGTAACTTGTATGGAGTTTCAGTATTAATTAAATAATTTTTTCCGTTTATCTTTTCATATAGAAGCAGATTTTTAGAATTTAATTAATTTTATTTTTCATATAATTTTTTAGTTAAAAATTATATTTATCAATCACTAACTATTTTCAGCAAACTTAGCATTATATAAGATAAATACATTTTTGTCTAAATTTAACGTTATTTAACTGACGATATCTTTATATTAAAGAATTCTGAGTTAATGAATTTTTTCTACATACATTACATTTATTACTATTATATTTGCAAAACCACTGACATATTACAAACATTAAACTAAAAAAGTTTCTGATTTAGTAACCGATATAAAATCATGATCCCACTTTTATGTAAATTCCTAGAAGTTTATTCGCCTACGGGAAGAGCTGTTATCAAACTGTCAGTATCATGTGCAAGTTTGAATACCATCGCATATTTGGGATGCTTGTCAAGCAGACCGATTTCAGAATATCATATCTCTTTCCCTTTTTTCATTTATTTATACCTATTCAACTCACCGACTTTTTTCATTTTGTATGAAATCTGCAGTTCAATTCAGACGAATATTATTGTTCTGTTAATTTAAATTGGGAATCATTTTTTTAAATTGTTTATTATAAAATACAAAATATAACTCTGTTTAGTAAAAAAAAATTAAGTTCTATTTTAAAATATAAAGGACTGCTTCATTCATATTAAACACACACAATAATTTACAAAAAAAGAATTATTAATCGATATTTCCTAAATTTATCGACAGAAAAAGACATTTTTCTATAATTTTATTAAATTAATGTTATGTTTTATTTTTTACATTTATTTTATTTTTATTTTTTTATTTTTTACAAATTTAATGTGAAATGAGTTCTTTATTATTTATAAAAATGAATAGAAAAATAAAAATTTTACATTTTCTGGTTAAGAATAGCCAAAAATATGATTACTTTTTTTAAATGTTTATTTGATAATCATTATATTTCGTAATAGAATTAGTTATCGTTTAAATAACAAATAATATATTGTATAATTTACTCAGTTTGAAATATTGTGACAATTGAATCCATTTTTTCGAATTCTTAGTGGGAAATAAACTAGGATTTCTGGTTTATCAACCTTGAGTTTTTTTTTTGTCAAATGTATTTTTGTTTGGAGTTTATGTTAGTAAGTAATACACCGACGGGAATGTCGTTTCTGGCATTCGCATCCGTGGCATCCTGGCTGAAGCTAGACTGAAAGATGTCATTGCCGAGGTAATGAAGATGACCTCCGATAAAGCCCATAAGGACTAGATATTGAGGGGGTGGCTTGGCAACCGAAACCGTTACAAGGAGTATGTCTTTCCCTAAGGGGTCAGGATCAGATTGCGTACAATTAAAATGTAGAATCATTGATGATGTGCGCCATCTCTTATATGTCTGTCCCAGGTACGAAGCTGAATGTATCAAAGCAGCTAAAGAGCTTGCGAGGATCAATTCTGGTTTTGATCAGCAAGTTAATTGCAAAACCGAAAGGGAATGGAACATAGTTTCTGACTTCCTTAGATTTTTACCTTAAGGGGAATGATTAAGGTGGTCTGATGCTGTTATAAATGTATAGATAGGATAGCAACCCGGGTAGTTAGGGGCTCGCCTGAGTGTTTCCTTCGCCAAGATAGGCGTTTCAGCATCGATCGCCGTTTAGCTGAAATATTCGCTGTTAGTATCAGAATAAACGTGTGAAGAACTCTGCGATGAAGTTGCGGTGTGGGAGGGTGTAGACATTGACCTCGCTTCCGATAACGGACCAGAGCAGGGAGTGTTAGGTATGTTTTAATTAGAGGCTTATTAAATTTGTGAATCTGTTTCTTGATTTTTTTAAAAAATCAAGAGGATTTTAAACAAATTGAATTGTAAGATAAAATTATCGTTGCTGCTATGAATACTTGTTTTATTGGCATGAGGAGAGTATTTTTGTTATCTAAAGACTCAATCCAGTAATGATCTGAGTTCATAGTTTTATTGAAGGGTGTTAGAGAAAGTCTCGGGGATCGCGCTTCCGCGAATAATTTGATAGTTGAGAGTTGTAAGTTATGGTAGGGTGGTCGTGGTTGAAAGAGGCCATTTGAAGGCGATAATAGGTTGTGTGAATACACTGATGGAAATGTCTACCGAGACATTTGCGTCGGTGTCACTCGTCAGAGGCCAAATTGATGACTGTGTTTTGTTATCAAATTTAAAGGTTCTAAATGACGACCTAAGGTAAAGCCCGTTAGGGCTATTAACAGATGGGGTGGTTTGGCGAACGGGTTAAATACAAGGCGGGAATCTTCGCCTACGAAGGTCAGAATGAGAACAATTAAAGATTAAGCTGAATTTTAGTACCTCGTATTTCATTAGTAAAATTTAGTCAAATAAATTAATACTGTGTCAGTTATCATTAAGGATTAAAATAGCTGACTTTGAGTCAATCTTTGTTGTATTTGAATCCGTATACTGCATAGGATTTATTACATAAAAAATTGTTCTTCAGAGGAAATATTTCCTCTAAAGTTTTTCATAACTTTTTCTATTTCGTTATAAATTTATTTATTTATTTCTTTTAATGTACAGTAAAATATTTCTAAAGTATGTACGTAATGTGGTAGCGTCTCGGCCTTTCATCTGGAGGTCCCGGGTTCAAATCCTGGTCAGGTATGGCATTTTCATACACGCTACAAATCATTCACTTCATCCTCTGAAGCATGCCTAACGGTGGACCCGGAGGTAAAACAAAATAAAACTATGTACTTAAGATACACTGCACACACCACATACTGAAGGAGATATTTTCCTTGAGTCATCTTCTTTATTTCACTGGCTTTATAGATTATTAGCCATACCTATATAAATATTCTTTTTAAAAATACATCAGTATATAGTACAAGATTGACAAAAAAGAAAAAAAAATCAAAAATATCTACCAATATACATTCTTGAGGAGGTAATGTAATAACTAAGCCTCTCTTGAAATGAAATCATAATTTCAGAAATAATATACTTACCTCCTATTTCAAACAATTTTGAAGAAAACTTAATACGAAAATGGAAAAAAGGATTTGTATAAAATTGAAGGTAATAAGAAGTAAAATAGAGAACGATGGAGGATAACGAAATGACTGTAAGAGGAAATTGGAAACCCTCTGATAAGGAAACGTTGCCTCAGGAACACAAAACCAAAAGTTCAACGGTCGGTGAAAACTAACATGAACTGTTGACTGTTCCTTTTTATTGATGGTTTTATTAAATCCAAACTGTGAGATCGAAAAAACTACAAGATTTTACATTTAAAAGAGAAAAAAAATAGGTTAATAATAGTCTCGGAGTTTTATTTTAATCAATTATTTACCTTTTTCTTGGCTGATTTTTTAAACGTTTACATACAAAAGGAGTATTTAATTGCCTTGCAATGAATACAGTAGTAATAAATAGTGATCCCTAAAACAAAAATTTGAAAAAATTAGTTAATAAAAATGTGAAATGTGAGGTTAATATCTCCTGTGAGGTTTACATATATGAATTGGAACACGAAGTAGTTTATCCATTATATATTAACTCTCCATTATATATTAACGAAAATCGGATCGAATAATTTAGATACCATTCACTTTGTTTCGCTGCTCAGCCATTACTTAAATTAAAAATTTAAGGTATATATTTACAAATAGTGGAATGTATCACCTTGCATTCTTATAGACTAAACATTCTATTTTCATGTTTTCAATTGGATATTTTTTTTCAAAATTACTACAGATTTGTTTTTTATAAGAATTTTAGCGAATTCTTTGAACAAATTTAATAAAAAATTTTTATTTTTTCTTTGGAAAATGTTTGCATACTCTTGAACGCGACGAAAATTATTTTACATATTACCGTAAAAGCATACCGACCGATATTTTTTTTTTTAAATGTAAAGTTTAAAATTAAAAGTTTTGAATTAGATTACGAAACTTAATACTTTGTTTTCTAAGTGCAGCACTTTGAAAGATTTGTCGTTCAAGAGAAATAAAATAAAATTGATCTAAAGGTAAATAAAAAATTTTACTTGTGAACAGAAAATTCTTTTCTGTTAGCAGGTAAACAATTTATTTTTCTTTCAATGAATTACTATTACAAACAGTAATATAGTGAATTTGAATTTATTAATAGTAAATTCAATGGATTATAATATCAAATAATTATTTATTGTATTAATTTATGATCCGTATCAACAATTCTATGATAACTGTTCAAAATTAACTGTTATTTTGCATTACGCCTTTTCAAATTTAATATTGTTTTTAATTTAGTTGACAGTTAAAATAAATTGAAAGTAATGCGGCGGTGACGAACGTAAGCACAAATTCTGTCGGGATTGTAAAAAGGTAATACACAAATGATTTGTACTTTTGGGCATATTCAAATTGGAATGAACAAGGAAGATAATGAGTGGAGGCATTTGGCAAAGCTGTAAATAAAATATATCATGTAATCATAAGTACAACATGATAAAAATCATTTAAAATTGTACTGATTAAAATAAAAATTGTCGTAAACTTCTTACCTGGTTATAGTGAAAATATTCAACTTTATCATTGGACATAAAATATCAATTATCATGGGAATTGGACTCATAACTGTGTTCCTTACCGGTTCGATTAATTCATGGATTATCGTATCTAATTAGAAAAAAAGTTATTGTTACGCAATAATATCGTTTAATATGGCATTTATATCATGGCGTTCGTTAGAACTTCGTCGGTAAGAGGCGACGAAGTCAACGAACTACGTTTACAGTTCTAAACATGACCTAACCTATCAGTGAAATGTAAATGGGGGGAAAAATAAGCGTGAAAATATTATATTTCAGTTCAATTAGATTAGTAATAAAGAATGCTTTCAAAAGATACCTAGAATTTTATTTGGCTTTTTTTTCCAATTGGGACTAGCGGTTTTCAATTAGTGAACCGCTGCTATCTAGCAGCATGATTCGTGCTGCTAGATAGCAGTTCTTGAAAAAAAGAAAATATACTACAGCTTGTTTAATAGTAAATGCTGTTATATAAATGAAAGTACTGAAGATGAAACAATTTTTTTAATTCCCATCACTTCTTTAAAAAAAAAAAAAAATAAAAGTATTAGTTTACAAGAGATATTACTAGTTTTATTAAAAAAAGGCATAAATAAAACAGAAATAAATTCGATTGGTAAAATCGAATTAAACGATAAAAATCGAGAGTTGCACTTACAAAGTAATAAGTGCAATCTAAGGTAATAAATTTTAATAATAAATCTATAACTGTCAGTAATTCATAAAAAAAAAATAAATAAAAGAATGATCTAACAAAACGCAGTGGTAAAAAAAATTACACTGAAATTGTAAACCGTAAATAAGAGTCTCGCAGATATCATTTCTTCCCCTCATAAAACAAAAATTTCTATAATTAAATAAAACTGTTTGTAACAAGACGATACTGATATCAAAAAAGTTAAAACACTACATATCTATTATCAAAATCTATTAATTTAGAATTTTGTTTAAATAAATATATGTAATAGACAATAGATATACAATAACAGATAATAAATAATGTTTAAGCGTTCCATATAATAAGCAAAAAAAAGGAAAAAAATTGTTATGAAACTCTTACCGGCCCGATTTCATTTACATGTAATACATATCACATTTACAGAAATAATAAAATTCTCATGATTATTCGTTGTTTAATAAATGAAATCGGGCAGGTAAGACTTTTGTAACAAATTTGATTTTTTTTTTTCTTATTATATGGAACTCTTTAACATCGTTTTGTTATCTATTACTGTATATTTATTGTCTATTACATATATTTAACATGTATTTTTTTTAAAGAAAATTCTAAATTAATAACAGATGTTGATAATAGAAATGTAGTGTCTTACCTTTTCTGATATCAGTATCGTTTTGTTAAAAACAGTTTTATTTACATTACAGAAATTTTTGTTTTTTGAGCAGAAGAAATGTTATTTGCGGGACTCAGCGTACGATTTACAATTTCATTGTAATTTTTTTGGATAAGTATTATGAACAAAGGAACCCAACGTGTTATATTTGAAAACAATAAGTATATTAAACGAAAGATTTTGGCTAACAGAAATATTTGTTGAAGGTGCAGTCAGGGGTTTTTGTGCAAAAGTGTAGATAAATATAAGTGTAACGGATATATTTAATAACAATGATCTGCATGAGAACGAAAATAAGTCAGATTGAGTGCGATCTCATATTAGAAAAGCGACAGAATGTATTTGAAAGGCCACAGAAAATAATTAAACGTGAGCTTTTCAAAATTAATACCGACAATAACTTGGTTCACAATTTACATGATAAATTTACATGAGGCCATTTATAGACGATGGTGGAAGTGTATAGAACCGGAACCAAAAATCAATTGAAAAGGAAAATGAAATTTTTTTTTTTTTCTTATTGATGACCAAAGGAAAATAGCATTAATTACTTGTGATACTAACAAAACAAATAGGCCGTCAGGGTCCATATCCACTGGCGACCAAATTGCTGATTTTTCGGCTATACGTCCTGCCGATTCTAACATATGCTTACATGGCATGGGGAGCTTTGTTGAACCCCACGCTTCAAAAGAAATTAGAAGCCGTCCAAAACATAGCATTGCGGGCGATATTTGGAGCACCGTGGTTCGTCAGAAACGTCACTCTTCGCTACGATGTGGAACTACACACCGTATCCGAAGTGGTGGTGGCGCAGGCACACAGACTGTTCGGGAGAGCGGCCGTGTCCGAACACGGCCATCTCCGGGACATCTGCCGAGAAGACCGTACTCCATAAGAAAACGGCCTCATGCCGTATTAAACGAACCACCGTGAAGAGGCGGTACGAGAGTCAAAAAATGACAAACCAGTTAGGAGCCCCTATATCGCGTAACCTATAAATAGAAACCGCGCGAAAATTCCGGCCGCGAAAGTGACCGTTTTCGCAATTAAATTTTGTTAAAACTATAAAAAATTTGACAACACCCCACACCGTCCCGCGCAGAGACCACAATTTTATTTAGTCAGCATATACGACTCCCTCCAGAGAACGGGGCGCATTTCTCCCTTCAAATAACTAGGGCTCTGTTAGGGGCACTCCTGCTAGCCCATAGGTGCTGGTACCGAAAGGACTTCAGCGGATGGACTGAAGGGGAATCACGTCGGGATTACTAGGTTCAAAAAGCTTAGTTTCTCACGGTCAGAACCAGTAAATAAATCTCACGCTGATCCATACGGATAGAAACGAAAATTACCAAATCCGTCCATTAATAAAACTAAAAATTTATAACCGCCACTAAATAACCGATGAAATCCGCCCGATAATAGAAAGATACAGCAGCAAGGGACATCGTCCTAGCTCTGCGATCTGTAGGAAGAAATATTGAAACTCCCGCCATTCTTGCGTTCCGTTCCGTTACATAAAATTCCTGAGAATAATGAACAAGTAATTTTAGCCGATGGTACTTTTATCTTTGTCCAAAATTATTTCATCACTTATATACAGTTAACGTTTATAAAAGCGTAAAATTTATCAATCAAGTAATATTTGCTCTTTTACTTTCTAAAGCCCGCGAGAGTTAAGAAAATGTGTTGTCACTTATTAATAAACTTTTTTTAAACTTACTTAAACATTTAAAACCTAATAAAATGATTTTAAATTTTGAGTGAAGTGCGTATCCTGAAGTTAAATCTGTTTCCCCGACATCACATGTTAGGAGGTGTAGATTTCATTTGAGATAATCATGGTACAGAAAACTAGGTTTTCGCGATATCTATTGTTGCCATAATAACGAAACGCGTTTAGGTTGAAGTCGTTTTTTTGACTACTTTTACTACCAACTGCAGAAAAACCGGGTGCTTATAATACACCCAAAAAAGAAATTAACAGACAAAAGAATGAAAAATCA
Organism: Lycorma delicatula; assembly: GCF_047948215.1. Classification (NCBI taxonomy): domain Eukaryota; kingdom Metazoa; phylum Arthropoda; class Insecta; order Hemiptera; family Fulgoridae; genus Lycorma; species Lycorma delicatula. The sequence continues at coordinate 59,780,279 of NC_134462.1, forward strand.
TTATAAAGTCCTTTATAGACATTATCCTTTGTAGTATTATCCTAATTGTTCTTTATAGATCAATATTTGGTTCTTTTCTTTTTTGTTTTAAAAAATTTGATCTTTGTTTTTAAATTTGGCTTTACGTTTATAATGCAAGTAAATTTTTTAGAGGTTTTATTCTTAATGATTTTTATCTTATTTGTAGTTTTCATATTTTAAGTATTCCTCAGATTTTTTATTGTAAAGGGGTGTTTTGAATTATTTTCCTTCTCTAAGATTCTTTTGATTTTTATTTTGTGTAATAAATATATTTTGTGGGTTTTCACTGTTTTTGTTCTTTATTCATTTTTTAGTATATCCCCGTCAAAAGACAAATGCATTACTGATTTCTCGAATTACATTTCAGACACATATATTAAATAACTCCAATATTCTGCCACATGTCTGGATCTCTAATTCAACTGATGAGTCTTTATCGAGAACAAAAAATGGGCTGAAACTTTTTATCAACATTTCCAATCATTATTCCATTCAATGGTTTTATACTCCTTAATGAGTTACAAGTAAAACATATATAAAGATTAATAGTGGAATGTAATCTTTGACTTCAAAAGAAAATCCAAAACTAAAGCAAAATTGGTACAATTACACAAACAGAAGTATTTTCCTTCTAGTTTTATTATAATCATTGGCAGTAAAACCACTTACTCCAAGAGATATATTAACCTATTTAAATGCAACATTATCATCTTCCAACCATGGTGAGAAATTTATGCTTTTGACCTATAATACTGATTACTGTTTTTGTTATAATATTTTTGTTCATTTCTGTTTTTGTACTATTTTTTATCAATTTTTATGCTTATGTTCCCTACACACACAGTATGGGTATTAAGTAATCAAAATTGTAAGAGATTGTAAATTCTACACCATTAAGCGAGTTGGAACAAACCAACTGTATTAAGTTACTACTTCATTCTGAATTATTTAGTATAAAACTGGCTGAAGTAGTTAAAATAAGATGGAGGGGTCAAACAAAACTAAATATTATCTGCATTTTTAAGACCTTAAAATGATTATATGCTCCAGTAAGGTGTAAGAGGACACTTACATTTTTACCTTCGGCAATATTCCTACATCAGATCTTACTGTATTTGAGGATGGGTATGACATTTTTAAGAAAACCTGGGTTTATTATCTAATATCTTTAGGTTACCTAAAATTATTACTTTACGATTAAACAATCATAATCAATGAACTGCACATGCACTACATGTACTCTTCGTTAATGATATAGTAGTAAATGGTGCTCTTGTCTACTACATTATTTCTTTATGTATCACTGGCTAAAGAACAAGCTGTATTGCGTTGACTATTCCCTATAATCTGCTATACAACTACTAACAATTAACATACTAACTGATTTATTATTTTTATTTTATTAAAAAAGTCATTTGTAATAATTACACAACCGTGTATTTTTTCTTTATTTATTGAAAATACAGTTATCATCAGTGTTAACATTTATAAAGTAGTGAAAGATGAAAATAAAATAGAAAGAAATATACAATTGTAATAAATAATAACAATAATAAACACAATATAGGAAATGATGTGGGAAAGAAACGATGGCTATACAAAAGCCGGTTGCTCTCTATTGTAACAGGAGCACAAGGTAAGGGCAACAATCGTTGAAATCTTCCCCTGAATAACCTAAATCTACTGGTGTGCTTCAATGCTTCTGTATGAAATAATACAGTGAAATATCTCAAATTGAGCATCAAACCAATTCATTTTTCTATAGTGAATAGAAAAGTTGTAGTGGATTTACACGAAAAGAAGAGAGCAATCCTACTTTTTCAATTTTCTTCAGCTCTCTTTTACTGTATTTTACTCATCCTTCCCTTCCGTCCAATATAATATATCTTTCCCACTCTGTCTGGTTTAACAGCCATGTTTATGTAATAAGCTGTACTACGCCTGAGTTGTACCTTTTGATTTCTCTACTGTTTTGTTTGTTGTTTGTATGTTTCTTTGAAAACAATTGATTTCCTCTATTCATGGCAAAATATTCTACAATATTAAAACCAGATCCGAATAAAAGATATTAAATTTCAATGAAACATTTAAACCCTTAGTTTTTTATTAAAACCTAAAAAAGTATATAAAAAAAGTCTACTTTTAAAATGTACATAGTAAGTAATACAAAGAGTCTGTATGTAGTAGATTGATGTGACTGCTTACTCATTTGTATATTTTATTGGGTCTCTATTAAAGGATATTAAAAAAAAAATCAAATTTAACAAAATACTTATAAAAATGTATATATAAAAGTAATTTTTTTTTGTTTAAGAACAGACGTACACACATGAACATGTATACACAATGTGTATATATATATATATGTGTATTACACATATATAGAGAGAACTAATCTTCAATATAGAAAATAAAATAATTTGCTAAGATATATTTCAGTTTAATTATATATTATACCTAATACATTTGTGCTGCTTTATTGTGTAAATACTAAACAGTTAGTATTAAACTGCCTAGCCTGAAGGTAATCTGATGTGAATATTGCACAGATTGCAGTAAAAATGGCACAGTCATTTCCTGCAGTAAACATCAAATAAATAGAAATGATGGTTGTATAAAAACACATACATAATTCGGTAGTTTATTAAGTGTTATCAATACAGATAGAGAGGAATAGTTCATCACAGATATTAAAAAAAAAATGAAAAAGACAAAAATTAAAAATAGAAAAACCTTATAACACATTATAATTAAATATTAACTAACATTAACATTTTTAACTAATATTAAAATTGTTTTGAACAGTTCAAGTTGAAAGTGAAAGGTAAGCTGGTTACAATGTAGTCTATACAACTTCAGCTACTCTCTCAAAACTCATCAATTTAATTAACCTTGATTGGCATTTTGATTGTTTAAAAATCAAAATACACATAAATTTTATTCAAACAATTCTTGAACATTTTTTCTTTGCTTGTTTATTTCAATAAACATATAGTATATCTCATTTTTTCCTCTCAAGAATAAGCCCCCATACGTATTGTGGAAAGTGAGGAGTAAAGTGGTGTCCAGTTAATTTCTTAACAGATTTGTATATAGTACTTAAATCAATAAGCTATGTAATTTTCTCTATTTGTCTTTTTTTAATGAATAATTATCAAAAACTAATGCAATAATTAATAAACCTTGATTATCTACCAAACCCCAAATTCAAAATAATACTGTACGACAAATTATTGAAAATAGTTCTCCTGATAGGAATTGAAAAATAACCAAAATGTAGGCTACAATAAAATAATTTCATGTACATTCATTCATAGTGTTCTTCTATTAGGGCAGGTCCTGTGATGGCTGCTGCTCTCCCCCTTGTTCTATCCTTTGCTAGCCGCTTTTGTTTCAGCATATTTTCCTTTCTCCATAACCCAATCCGTCATTTGAAAATATCTTCCTTCCTCTTCCTTTCCATCCATTCACCAAGCCTTCTATTGCATCTACTATTAAACACCTTCTTCTCATACAATATCCTAGCCAGTTCCTTTTTCTATATTCAATCACATTTAGCATATTCTTGTTCTTTCTGATTCTCCTTAATGCTTCCTCATTTCTTACATGCTCTTGCCATCTGAGTTTTATCATTCTGCACTTAACCTTTAACACCTCAAAAGCCGCAATTCCTTTTTGTCTGCCTTTCTCTTCGTTCATGTTTCAGCTGTATAGAGCATCATACTTCAAGTAAAATATTCCATTAATCTCATCCTTAATTCTAAGTTTAAGTTTCCACCCAACAATCTTCCTTTCTTATTCAATTCCTGTTTACTTCTTGATATATTTGTTTTAAGTTTTACTTACATGTAAGGTCATCAGTTATTAAGGTTCCTAAGAACTGAAATTTCTTCACCTGCTCTAAAACTTCATTTCCTATCTTAATCTCAATCCTCGTACTCTTTTCCATCTAATACCGTACATTTTGTTTTCTTTTTTTGAACCCCATTCCCTAACTTTTGTAAGCTTCATTTAAGTCTTCAAGCATTTCATTTAATTTACTTGCGCTCTCCACCAGTACTGCCAAATCTTCAGCAAAATATATATATTTTATTCTTCTTCTCTCGATCTTTATTCCTCTTTTCCCATTCAGACAGTATTTAATTATTTCTTCCACATATAAATACTATCCAGTGTTGACAACATGCAGCATCCCTGCCTCACTCCCCTTCCAATCACTATTCTTCTTGTCATTTCGTCTCCTACCCTCCTAAGTTATGTCTCCTAAATTTACAGTAACTTGTACCACCTAAATCTTTCAGATGTCTTTTCTCGATAAATGTAACAAACACTCTCCACTTCCTTTCCATGTGTCTCTCACCTTTAACTATTAGTAGACCTCTAGTGTCTCTTGTTCCAACACCTCTTCTAAACCCATTCAGTTCTTGTTCGATACTGCCATCCAATTTATTGTATTCCACTTATTTAGTACTCTTAATAGTATCTTTGCTGCATGTGATATGCTGATTGTTCTATGTTCTTCATGCTTCTTTGTATTTCTTTTCTTTTCTATTGGTACCATTATTGTATCCCAGAGGTCTAATGGCCACTTTCCTTCTTCAAGTATTCTATTGCATAGATCTAGTAATAATTATTTTCCTGTCTCTCCTACTGCTTTGAACAATTCAATTAGTATTTCCTCACATCTCTCTGCTTTTCCTTTTCTCATGCTTTTAATTGCCTCATTTAATTCACTTTTTAATATACTATCCCTTTTCAATCTTTGTACTCTATTTCCACTCCCATATCTATTTCTCTTAATGCATATAAATTCATAGTGTTTTCTTCCCATCTCCTTTCTATTTCAACATTCTCGTTAAGCGTTTTCCCATCCTTTGCCTTTATCTTATACAGTTTCTTCTCTCATTTCTCTTTAAAAACTATTTCTGAAGCTTCTTTATACATTAGCTCATATCTTCATTATTTTTCTAAATTTTCTATCTTGGTACATTTTTCCTCGAGCCACTTTTCCTTAGCTTTCTCAGTTTCCCTTCTTAGTTCATTATTCAACATTCTATACATACTTCTACTTTCTTTTGTTTGTACATTTTTCTATTTTCTCCTTTCATTCATCTTGTCTAATTTGCAGACCTCAAAAAAATATTTTTTTTTTTTTTAATGATCCAAACCCCAAATATTCAACTTTGAAAATAAATGCTCTTAAAGGTAACAATACAAAAAATTACATTCAGTATATAATATTTTAAACAAATATATGCATAGCACATTTGAACAAGACCATTTCCAAATGATGAGTGTTAAGTGTTTTCTTGACACATTTACCTGAAGGAAAATAAAACGTCTAAAATAAAAAGTAAAATTTAACGAAATAATAGAAATTTAGAAAATTACCATTCATTATTTGGAAGTTGTTCGCAAATAATTTGAGATTTTCTTTCATCAGTTTTTATTTCTATATAAAACTACACGAAACTATTTTTCAAAAACATTTTCTGAAAACGTTATTTTACTGCTACAAAAAAGAATGCAGAAACCCATTTAAACGTTTTAAGCAATTTTTTTTCTTATTGAGGAAATCCGGAAATACGTTTCCGTATGTATGGTGGAGGTCCCCCAAGGATCTGTGCTAATCCCCCTCTTGTGGAACCTAGTTATTGACGGGGTCTTGAGGTTGGGGTTCCCTGAGGGGGTGAGCTCGTAGCGTACGCCAACGATCTGGCGTACGGTCGATGGGGTTAGACTAGAAACAACAACCTACCGATTTGATCTAATCGTGAATGCGTCTTCCCAAATCAGCTGATTTGGAAGACGAGAGTTCCAGCGAACAAGTCGTAGTAAAGTTAGTTATTTTTACACGGATTTGAAAACTATATCGTGGCTGCCGGTGTTCTTTGTTGGTTGGGTTTCAGGTAACCACACATCTCAGGAATGATCGAACTGAGTCTGTACAAGACTACACTTCATTTACACTCATACATATCATCCTCATTCATCCTCTGAAGTATTATCTAAACGGTAATTACTGAAGGCTAAACAAGAAAAAGAAAGAAAAGACTAGAAACAACGCTCTTTGTGAAATATCTCCAGGTATGGTTCGATCAAAATTGGCTATTCAACCGACTTGCATACTTCAGTGAAGTATGCAGTAAACCGGAGCAGATCGTCAACGCTCTGAGTAGACTGATGGGCGCCAAGTGGGGACTCAGCAGCTAAAAGAAAACTTTTGATGATAGCAGTGACTTCTATAGTATTGTATGCAGTGCCTGCCTTGTTTTCGACACTAAACAGCAAGAGGAATGTGAAGATGATGACTTTACTGCAGAGACGAATGAATTTAAGGATCATTGTGGCGTACCGACAGGTATCGGCGGATGCGGCTTTGTCCTGGCCGGGATACCGCCGATCCAGTTACGGGCTACCCAAAGGAAACGGACCTATGAGGGCATGGACAGGGAAGATGTCACTAATCTCTTGCTACAAGAATGGCAAGAGAAGTGGAACGCCGCTACAACTGGGACGTAAACTAAGAAACTTATTCCTAAGATAGGACCGTGGCTGGGCAGGAAACACGGCGACGTAGAGTGTTAAACCTGTCACTATTCCTCTCCGACCACGGAGGATTTGGTGTATACTTATAGCTGTAGAAGAAGGGAGCTCCCAAATCTACTGAGGTCTAGAGGACTCTCCCTGCCACACCTTTTTTGTGCACGTTGGGAGGATCTAAAAGCCAGACATAACATAAAAGAGATTACCCCGGGAACTACAACAAAGTATATGTTGAGAGGTAAAGAGGAATGGCTGACAATAGAGAGATTAAACTTTATTATTAAGCAGATGCCTAAACTCAGAACAGCTCATCATTAAAGTGTTATTTTCAAAATGTTTTCATAATGACTGTTAAGAACCTATGTTCTTAATGACGTTTCAATTTTGTAGTAATGGTATGCTTGGAAAAATGCTTAAATGTATTTTAAACACTAAGATTCATCAGAAAGATATCTAAATAATATGTTAATTAAATAAATTTTGCCTTCTGGTTGTTTAAAAAATTAAAGTTTGGCATTATATTTGTTCAGTCAGTTCAAGCGGTATTTTGATCCTTAAAAATACGTTTATTGTCAATATGAGAAACTTTAAGATTGATATCTTGCTATACTGTCACCAAATAATCCACTAATTTCATGAAACCAAACCCAAAATCGATATCTTTACTGTGCTATTAAAATGTCTTCAACATTACTGACAAAATCATAAACAAAATAGCCGATTTGTTTCTTATAACTATAAATAATTACAATTTACGAGTTTTAACACTGAAATATTTCAATTATCAGCAATTTATTGGTTTTTCACTATCTATTTTAATAAGTTTTTATTTTTCATACGTTCCAAGGGAACTTATGAAGCATCTATTTATTGAAACAGTTCCTTCCGTATTTCTCTGTGTCACTAAATGATCATATTGAACAAAATGAATTAAAAGTATAAGTGTGTTTCTTCAAAATGTTCAAGAAGGAAATTTTTTTATTAAATAGCAACTGGATCTTTTTATTAAAAGTATATATATATATATATATATATATATATATATATATATATACAGAGTGTTTCTAAAATGGTGAGCTGGCTATACTTTTCGAATTCTACTTATAAAACAGAACAAAAAATATCCTTAGGAAAAATGGCAATTCTTCCTTCGTTCTCCCATTTCGCCATTTTGTTATTTTTATATAATAATTTATATCTTAAGTTCGGGTAGACGAATCACATTAATATTTGGTAAGCGTCTTGGTAATAATGTTTTAAGATAAGCAAAAAAATCAGAACTTTAAATACCTTCACAAATTACAAAATGGCGTCCATGTTTATTTTTTAATCCGATATATCTTTATAAACACAAGGTTTATGAAAATTTTTGTTATGTTAAAATATTAAGCCTTTTAATTTGAATAAAATTACCTTTTATGTTTTAAAATCGGTTAACAAATAAATAGTCGAGTTATGGGAGAAAATTAATGTTGTAATTTTGTGTCATTATTATTATTAGGTTTATTATTGTGAGAAAATTATTACTTATTTTACTAATTTACAATACTAGAATTAACAATAAATAAAAACAATTAATATTTCATCGAACTGAACGTAAAGTGGAGGATATGAAAACACACACATAATTACAACATCAATTTTCAGCCATAACTCGGCTATTTGATAACCGATTTTCAAAAATAAAACATAATTTTGTTAAAATTAAAAGGCTTAATATTTTAGCATAACATAAATTTTTATCAACCTTATATTTATGGAGATATAACGGATTAAAAAAGTAACATGGACGCCATTTTGTAATTTGCGAAGGTATTTAAGCCCTGATTTTTTTTGTTAATTTTAAAACTTTATTACCAAGATGCTTACCAAATATTAATACGATTCGTCTATCCAAACTAGAAATATTTATGTATTTTTGATATTTATATGTTTGATATTTTTTTATAAAATAATAAAATGGCGAACAGGGAAGAATGAAGGAGAAATTGCCATTTTTTCTAAGGATAATTTTTGTTTAATTTTACAAGTAGAATCCGAAAAGTATAGCCAGTACACCGTTTTAGAAACACTCTGTATACACACACACATATATATATATATATATATATATATATAATTTTATTAAAATCATTCCAAGCATTATTATTGACATTATATTTATATTAACGTAATACTAAACTAAGCGTACAGCAACAGTAGTAGTATGCGATGAAACTGAACATCAAACGGTTCTATTTTAAAAGCATCCAGTTCATCAAAATATCGTAGTACCTAAACGTATTTTATTGACCTACATTCGTTCATTTTACTTTACCTTACTTTGATGTATATTTCAACTCCTCCTTATTTCGCATCAGTTTAACCATCAAATGACTTTGTTGATCTCATTTTAACTACAGTAAAGAACATGCTTTCAATTGTTCTTTAAACATTCTTTTTCTGTACAACACTAACAAAATACAAAAAGGAAATAAAATGATAATCATTTTATTTTAGTTCTTTATCAATATTCAATGTAAAAATAATTATTAATTTAAGAAGTTTTTTCTTTAAATTTAATATTAATATAAAAATAGTTTTGTATTTATAAAAATGTTGCTGCTTATCACAATAAAATATGTAAATTAAAATTTTACTCTTTCGTAACTTTAGAATTACGTGTATGGTCTTTTATAATGTTTACTGCTTTAATTGGAGACTTTATACACGACTGTTCTAAAAGGAGTATAATTTATTTAGGGTTGTTCCACCGTAGCAGCTCAACGGCTGAACCGATTTAGTTGTATGAAACCGCGTTGGAATCTTAACATTACCGTGAGTGTCATAGACTGTGTAAATGTGCCTTTATATATATATATATACATATAGGGATGATATTTAAGTATGGAAACAGATACATATACTCCATACCTGAGAAGCATTTGGAGGCATTTGGAGGTCGAGAGTTCTAAGGTACAAATCCTATTAAAGGCAGTTACTTGTATACGGATTTGAATACCAGATCGTGGATACCGGTGTTCTTTGGTCATTTTTTTTCTAATTACCTTTCCGTGACGGGTCCGCAATGAAGCAAATAGGGCCGCATCAGGAGAGGCGTTTTTTTGACTAACGGGCCTCCTCACCTGTCGGCTATACGGTCCGCCATGGCAGGTCAGCCCGTATCGTCGGCCGCTTTTTTTTCTTTGGTGGTTGGGTTTCAGTTATTCACACTTCTCAAGAGTGGTCGACCTAAGACTGTACAAGACTATTGTCTTCTATAGTCTTCATTCATATTCATACACATCATCCTCATTCATCCTCTGAAGCAATTAATACCTTACAGTGGTTTCGCGGCAAAACAGAAAAAGAGAGAATTACTTGTATACTATTACGACTTTATTTATTTCTACACTTATTTCTTGTTAAAAAAATATACTGAAAATTATTAACTCGAAGTGTTAAACGGATAAAAATGTATAAAGCTTGTCTAAATTCATTTCTGAGATATTCTGCTTCAAGCTATCATAAAATAATGTACTAAAAAAACATTTCATACGAACACACAGTGTTTTTCATATGAAAAATATGCACTTTTAAAATTAATCCTTTCTATTATTATAGAAAATTAAAGTGAGAAAAAACTGAGTTGGAAAAATTATTTCGTCCAAAATCCTAAGAATTCCATAGGAAAAGAGGGTTTCATTTTTTTATTTATTTAAACAGTATTATTTCCACTAAACATTTTTCATAATGGAGGTAAAAAACATAAAATATTAACTAATTATTTTGTTATATTTCTTGTTTTTCTATTATACCCCCCCCCCCACCGACTACATAGTATAACCGTTTCAAATATTTTTTTACGGCTTATTATAGTCAATTCCAACGTAAAGCTACGTAAGGTGATAATTTTTAAACCAATAAGACCGTAATTATATACATACCTCATATTTACTGTCAAAAGGTTGGAAGATGAGGACTGAAGTTTTAGTGGAAGCATCAATGGAATTTTCAAGTAGTATCTGCAACAATAGAATCAAAACAAATCTTCTATATTACTTTGTGTCAATAATTATAATTCCGTGCTGCGATATTTTCAAGTCGAATAACCTTTCCAAAGGGAACTCGTAACCGGTAAAATTTTTTGTCCAAATTTTTTTTGGAATTTCTACTCAGTTTTTTTTGCAATATTTTCTGAGTCATTTTATGTAATATTCATTACTGTATGATAAATAGATTTTTTTATGATTTTTTTTTTCAATTGCGTCACAGCTGTTTTGCAAACAATGACGAAATTTGCCATTAAAACTTCCAAACTTACCAATAAAAACTGTTCTTTCTCACACAAAACTTCTTTCCCAATGTCTGTTCAATCCATAAAGCCAGTATTTCAAAGTTTATCTAATGAAGATTTCTTGAAAAAATGTTTACATGGACAGACGAAGAACTCCAATGAGTCTCTCAATCAGATAATTTAAATTATTGTTAAAAAGAACACAAAAAACCAGAACAAAGTTTTGTATTACAGTATTGAAGGAAATCAAGGAAAAAAAAGTTAGTAACAAAGGTTTCTAAGGAAAATTAAATTTATATGATATCTACCGTGACTATTTCATGCACCTTGTTGAAGATAATTCTGTCAAAAGGGTAAAATTTGTGAAGAATTTATCATTCTATATGAAGAATTTCCTCATTTCTCTAGATCAAAGTTTGGTGATGCATGTTTTTCAAACGAAAGATCTGGTAAACATTAAAATTATTATTTATTGGTTTGATGAAAATCCTTATATAATAATGGAGCAGTAACTTAACGGAAATGAAGTTCACTTTTGATCTGAGATCACAGAAACTAGGTTTTGATGCCTTCTTTGGTAGAATCTTAGAAACATCAAAATATTTATGATTTTATGGTACAAGCAAATATAAAGTAACAATATCAAGGTATAATTGAGCATTAATTAGAGTATATTAATTTATTGTTGTAATGTACAGCAGAAACCTAAATATTGTGCTATTTTTTTACAGTAAATGAATACAGTTGCAATTTTTTTCATTAATTTTACATTAAATATAAAATATCACTTTAACTCTTGTTAAAGTAATATTCTTCCCTCCTCAAAAAAAAAATCAACCACCTTTATTATTAAAACACAAAAAAAAAGTTGTTATAAACAACAACGAGAATTTAATATATATTTCATTTATTTTTGAACGATGTCTGTCGTTTTAATAATTACGAAATATTTTTAATAGTCAAACAAATGAATATCTACATTAATTGTGTCGAGCGTATATATATATACATACATAAAATAAAAAAATAAAAAAATAATATATATATTTATTATTTTTTTAACCAAAATTGCCTGCAAGCAAACAAGTGAAAGTTAAACGTTAAAATCAGTATCAGACATTAAAAAATATTCTTGTGCCGCAATATTTTTTATAATCGTTATTTTTCTATATTTTATTGTTGCTATCAAATAAAGTTTAAATTAAAATGAATGAAGTTTATGGAAAAAAATATTGCATTTGTAATTCATTATTTAAAATACTTTTAACAATGACAATTATTTTCTATGAGGAAATTATTTCTGACAAAAAGTAATCATGCGATTTACTTATTAAGTAAGTAATTATTTAAAGTATGAAAAAAGAAAAAAGTATGAAAACAGTAAGTAAATAAATATCTTTAGAGAGATAATGTCTCAAAAATATAATAATTTTACGCCTGATATGAAAATGTTTTGAAAGACTCCTGAAAGAACTTATTAGAAAATCTACATTTTAAATTTTCCATGAAGAATAACTTATTGATAATAGATTGATTCAGGTGATATTAATCAAAAAACCTCTGGATTCCTCGTGAAACTTCTTTAGTTGAGGATGTGACATGTTCATATGTCACATCCTCAACTAAAGTATAACATGTTTACTTATGACGTATAATATGTTACTTACATGTTTAATTATGAAAATATTGTAAAATAAACAGAATTGGTATGTTAAAAGTTCCTGTATTTTCATGATAAAAATAACCAATCTCGATTCACAGTTTAATCCGTGCATTATTTCGAAGCTATTTTTTTTCTAAACAAAAATTTTCAATGTTTAATTCTTTTACGTTCTATTTTATAAAATCCTTAATGTGGAAAATTTTTTAGTTTATAATTTTTGGGTATCATTTAAGAAATAACATTGTAATGTGTCATACCGATCTGGCATGAAACATCTCGCAAATCAATTCTACAAAGAAAAATAAATTAATAATAAACAAATTCCCCAAACCAGGCTAAGAAGAATACATCCACATCATATCTCCGCGTGCCAGTTCAGTTTGTAAAATATTCGGATAACCCTTAATGTTTTGAAGGGATATATTTTTTATTATATTGTAATATTTATATCCGCGAGCTTCAACTTAGTTAAAAAAAGTAAATGAAATATCCAATGTAATTTTTATCTTCATGTAAAAAAAAAAATCGTTAATGATATTTAAGTTTTAATTAACAATATAGTTATTGTTTAAGTTTTGACTACATATATACAAGCTATTATTTAAAAAATACTGAGTATAGTGAGAGATTTGTAAGTGCGCTGTAAGTTAAATTATGGCACTTGAAACACTTCAAATATTTACTATGAAAAACTATATCAAATATATGGATTAAAATATTGCAAACAAAGATTTATTTAAATTAAGAGATTAATTTTCGGTAATCATTTTATCTTTGCGAGCAAAATAATTTAATAATCTTAATCGAAATAGACAGAAAGAAAGCACTTTATTCTAAATTTTCCTAGTATACCTGGCACCGTAAGCCGACTATGTTGTTACGAAAAGTCTTACAGTACTATGGAAGATGAAGTGGATTGCAATTTGTGGTGTACATGGAGGTGCTACTAGTATGTAGGACAGTAACGCAAGACTTGCAGATAAAGAAAAACGCCAATCACCGTATACTGTGTTGACGGTGGTTGTTAACGCAAAGGGCAAACTATATGCTGACTGTTAAATCTGAATTAGACCCCAGGCTACAGAGGTTGAAGTACTATCTATGAGGAAGGACTACCAGAACCGCGAAGTGATAAAGTTAAGGACAAAAAAAGATGAAAGGTTCGTTTAAAAAGAAGATGGCTCAGAAAGTTAAAAATGTTATCCGGGACAAACAAAGATGGCAACAATCAGGATACGTAATATGGACGAAGATGTATGCGAGAAGGATAATAAAAAAGGTGTGACGAATAGTGCCATTGGCGGAGTGATGCAGGCTGTACAATATTATTATCATGTATAAAAGTACATGATGAGACCAGTTACGTAGTTGTCAGGGTCACCAAGACGGCGTCAAGATTCTGATTAAAACTGCCCGGCTGAAAATTGGTCACATGACGGACATCTCATATAGAGAGAACGCGTGGCGCGCCGAAACCAATGCTTTAGGTGCTCGATCATGTTGCTGGCCGTTAGATATGTAAATTTTATATTTCAACTGCTGCGAGCTGGGACGTTTGACTAAGAAATGTACATCGAGCAGTAGATGCTTACAATGAGGCGGGGCACCGAACTGTTGTAGGGGATTGCCCGGAGAAAATTTTGAAGTCGACCGCTAAGGAGATAGTATTACTATTAGAACAAAATGAGTTAATTACAGGTGAATATTAATCATTGCAATGCAGCGTAGGATTACCTGAATAAAATGGTTAGAGATCTGAGAACTTTACAACGTCGGTGATACTAAGAAGGAACAACTCCCGTGCCTAGAGCGGAAGAAGTCCCTGGTGGGTCGCTCTCGTCTAATGATGCGTGCCGGACTCTCAAATGCTCAATAATCTGGGGTGGTATATATTACTGTACTTATGACTGTGTCTATGCATCCTCTGAAGTAATACCTAGCGGTAAATCCGGAGGATGTATGGTAGAATGAAAGGAAAAATTTATACCTGGCATGGGATCGATTTTGTTGTTGAGGATGTCTACATCTTTCTAATTAAGATTTTTGTTTACTCCTTTGAGTTATCTCACAATCATTATATTTATTAGAGAACGTAATGTAAACAAAACAAAATTTCAAAATAAGAGTAGAAATCGAAAATTTTAATATTTTAGTTAAAAATATTTTTTTCTTTCACTACATGTTTTATAATAATATGATTTTACAGACCCTTAATTAATAAATATTACAGGTTAAAATTAATTAATAAAAGAATTTTATTTTATTTTAAAATATCGTGAATAAAATGTTTAGATTTCTACATAGAATGATTTTGAAGAAATCGTTAAAGAAAGGGTTTTCCCTAACTCATCAAGTAAAATCGTCATGGTTTGCTGTATAATGCTGTCTTTTTTATTACACATCCTAAATAAATTGCGAAGTTATTAAAAGCAGTCTTTAAATCTGATGAAAATGAAAAACATCCAGTCATTAAAATTAATTAAAAATCCTACATCGAAACATGACAGAACAATTAATTATTTTCAAGTAAATTCCCGATAAAATAAAAAAAAAAAAAAAACTTTAAGATTTAAAACTTTTCATATTTTTGTTTTTATTTATTTTTCTTTTCATTTGAGAAAGATAAAATAATCATTAATATTTGGTTTTATAATGATGACATGCACACCTTTGAAAAATATTTTTGCTTTGCATCTCATAAAGTTCTAACGCTTAAATTTTCTCTTAGAAGTGAATACTTGTCAATAATGAGGTTCAGATTTCAGGTAAGTCTATACCTCATGATAGGGCTGCTCTGAAATCCTTTTTTTTCGCTTTTATACTCACAGGGATATTACCGTACGCCTTTGGCTGCTTTATATTCTATCGCTTTCATCTCTTGTATTATAAAGAAAGGGCCAACAATTTTCTCTTTTTTTAAAAATATTTTCTGTTAGATCCAAACAGCGTAAAATCCTAAAAATAAATTAAACAAGAGTTTTATTTTACAAAAGAAAAAACCGTACCAAGATAAATTGTATTATAAATCTAGGCTTTATTTTGGATTGTATAAGTCGCTTTTGAAATATAAAACATCTCAAAAATAATTTTACAAATTTATAAAATTTTGAAAAAAGTTTTGTAAGCATGTATTAATGGAAAGACAAACTTTTCGTATATTATCTTTACAAAGAAATTAAAGAACTAACATATGATTCTTATTAAAGGCTAGAATTTTTTTTTTAATCTACATTAAAGATATAGCATTTATTTACAGCAAAAATTAAAAAAACATTGTAAAACTTGCAAAGACTTATGGTTTAACGTCAATTGCATAATAAAACAACTAGTTACTATCAATTTCAACTTAATGTATTTGTTTTTATCGACTAAGGAGATATTTATTTATATTTTAATATTTACATAATAGAAACATTAAACATAAAAATGTATTTTTACGTTATAGGAAAAATTATTTTTCTTACTAAGTTATATTTGTTCGGTTTTTATTTACTTAATGTTTTTTTTTTCACCTAAGTTTTTTTTTTTAATTTACAACTGGTTCTGAGTAAGGAACCACAAGTAAATCATTATTACTACATACACACACATATGTATATACATATATATATATATATATATATACACCCGCACTTAATAAGACCACATACGTCCAAGAGTCCAGAACGGTCTCATGAAAAACAAAAAAAAAATCTCATTAAACAAACAAATCAAAAATATCATTAAACAATAAAGACAAAAAAATTGCAACATATCAAGCTCATGAAGGTAAATGAAAAGAGACTATATTCCTCATCAAGGCATAGAAAGATGTTAACAGACGTGATATTAGCTTGAGTCACTCAGATTCTCGGAAGTCTAGTACATATAGACGTTTCAATCGCCGGATATCCTCGCTATTGTCTATGAAATTAACTGGTAAAAAGATCACGTAATTATCTTACTACAACTTATTATTTCAACCGAACCGTTTGACCTCTTAGTCAACATAAGGCGATTCCAGATAGTTATGAATATCTTTGTTCTGTGCAAACCACGGGGCCTCTGTAATGATTCTCGCCAAATTCTGGAAACGTTGTATTACCTGAATGTTACTTCTGATCGTCGTACTTAATGTATATAACCGGGAAAACCTTTGTTATTTGATTACTAATAAATTATTTGTTTCATTCTTCTAACCCCAGTAAACGAAAAAGTTAATTATATTTCCTTCTACCCCCGTTTCTGTTGATAGATATTTCTTACTCTACAGAGAATATTTTTTTTTAACTGCTTATCCAAACAAATTATTTTTTAAAAAATCTTGTAACGTTTTCCACCAAATAAAAAGTCATAATACTTATTAAATAGGGGTAAAAAACATTGCCTACCTGTGGAAAAAATCGTAAATATTTGTAATATTATATTGAAATATTTTAATATAAAAAAATTCTCAAATTTACAGTACGTTATAAGCGAAATAATATAATACATATTAAATGTCCTACTTGAGCGTAAGAACAACACTAAAATGCGTTGAAATTATGTAGATAAAAAGCATTTACCTACCTCTCCTCGCGGAGTTTGATAGTTTGAGGGCTGAACTAGTTGCAATTTTACGGTAAAGGTTCTTTGAAAATATCTTCGATCCAATATTCTATTGTTGGTTTTAATTAATATCCATCACTGGCGATTAAATAATGAAACAACTTACACATAAAAAGATGAGAATCAGTTTCCTATCAGCCTCAAATCATCGAAGACTTTTGAAAGACTACAGAGTCGATAATCACAATAAAACCACCTAGTAAAGGTTAATTACCTTAAAATGGTTGCAAACAGAAATAACATTAATCAAATTACTATTGAAAACAATTTCTGAAGGAAATTTTACTCTAAACCTATTTAAAGAAAATGTTTTTCATTTATTGCTACAGAGATTTTAAGTAGAAGTCACATACAATTTTAATTATTCATAGTAATTGTACATTAATAAAATAAACAAAAGGGACTAATTATAATTTGCCACCTAAAATTTGCACAAAGCTTATAATTTAATCCCTCTCAGTTGAAATAACCAGGATTTTTTTTTCTCTTTGCTTTTTTTAATTAAAAAAAAATTAAATTATATTTAAAACACTTTCTAATTAAACAAAAATTCGTTCTTTTAAAAGTTTAATGTTGTTAAACCAATAAAATCGGATAACACTTAATTCAATTTCATAAAACGAAACTGGAACAAGTTAAAAATACGTAGTACTACTCTTTCTTATTACATTATTATAAGAGTTATATATATATCCTTTTAATAAGGATGATAATTGTTTTCGACATAATGGCGTTTTATTACAAAAACAATCATATAAAAGTCGATTCGATAAAACAATTCATAAATCATAAATACCAAATTTTTTTGAAGATGCTTTTGTGAATTTGCCAATAACAATTTTTTTTATAAGCATATCATATCGGCAAGTAAAAATGTTACTACTGCCAATCCAGTCTAATATATAGTGGTTACATTTAAAAATGATATTTTGTATATAGACTGATTATTATTCGAAATTACATTATTAATTGTAATAATCATTACATGCGTTACCTGTGTGTGTGTGTGTTTGTTTGTTTGTTTGTTACACCATTGTGTAATACAACATTTATAAAAAAATAAATGATCATAAATCCTAAAGTAGTTTATAATAGAAAAATTAATAATATTTTGTAAATAAATAAGTTTTTACAAAAGTTGTTAGCCTTCAAGTTAAGTATTAAGTTACAGTAAGTTGTGAATTTTATTTATCATATTTTCAGATTTGAACGGAAATATCCATTTTGACCATTTCTGAATCCATTTTGACTAGTTTTGGCTTGTCTGTACGTATGTACGTCTGTGCGCATGTATCTTGCATAACTCAAAAACGATTTGCCGTAGGATTTTGAAATTTTGGATTTAGGACTGATGTAACATCTTGTTGTGTACCTTCTCTTTTGATTGCAATAGACTGAACCAAAAAATTGAGACTTCAAAAAATGCAAAACAACCCGTACTCCATTTTTTGACTGATAACTATATTATTTTTCATGCAGGATAACTATAGAGCTATGAAGCCAGAAAAGTAATACTACAAATATATTACTTGGAATTCTAGAGCTGTGAACTAAAGAGCATAAAGTTTACGAAAAGCTTTTTTAGTTAATTTTAAATTTAAACTTTATACTACATATTGATTTATAAAGTTGTCATACATTTTTTTTTTTGTTTATGTCTTAGATCAGACGATTTAATAATTAAACATGGTTCAAATGTTACAAAATTTTTTTTTTGAATTTAAATTTTAAATTTAATACGTAACTTGATACGAAAAGTTCTTGAAGTTTATATTAAGGTAGTATTAACTCTTGAATTACAACACGGTTATATTTTTAAAACTTTAAATTTCATTAAATTGTATGTATTTAGAAAAACCTATCCGAAATATTTATTAAATTATATATTTTATACGATGAATAGAATAGTTTATTAATTTTTAAAAATGTATACTCTCATTGCGAAAAACAGGTATATATTTCAATTCCAAATTGAAGTGTGCTTTTTTAAGTGCGCTACTTTACTTCTTTATGAAACTGAAAAATAATAATTCTATTCCAAAACATCCTCTCAATTATGTAATATCATAAAATATCTTCACACTTTGTTCATTTAAAATCGGTTCCAAGTAAGAAACCACATGTATATCGTATTACAAAAAGCAAGTAACGAGAGGTTTCCAACGAACACCCTCAATAAAACGTACATTTACATAAAGTTATAAATAAAGTACATACATACATACACATATATAAATTTCATATATATATAAACACACTTGCACAGAATAAGAACACATAGGTACAAGGGTTCACAATGATCTAATGAATAAAAAAAAATGTGTAAGTTCATTAAACAATAGACAAAGACAAACAAATAGTAATATAACCAGATCATGGAAGTAAATGGAAAGAGGCAGGCTCCTCACCAAGGTCTAGAAAGATGTTCATCACATACGTGATAATGAACCAGTTTATGAGTCCAGCACATGAAGGCATTTCAGTTGTCGGACATCCTTGCTGTTGTCTAGGATGATTAACTGCTAGAAGTTCACGTGATTATCTAACCGCTATCTATACTTTGAACAGAACCGTTTAACGTCTTTGCGAACATAGATAATTCTAGGTAGTCGTTAACTTCGTTACATGTGATGCAAGGTGCCTCTGCATTGGATCTCGTCAACTTATTCTGGTTACGTTGTATAATGTTAATGTTACTCTTGCTCATCGTACTCCATAGCCGTATACCGTACATCCAAATCGGTTTTAGAATCACCAAGTATATTAAAAGTTTGTTGCACAGCGGTAAGTGGGAATTCCTGCCTAACAATCAATAAAAATTATCATATCTCGTGTTTAACTGTTTTCTTTTTTCTCCCACGCGGTACTTCCACGTCAAACAACGATCAAGGTGGGGTCCAATGTATCGGACGCGGTCAGAGTGTGGAATGAAAATGCGGTGTAAGTGGACCCTGGGACTAAAATATTCAAAAAAATTATAATTTTAAAAATATATAGATTAATTAAGTACTTTTTTAACAACTAGCAGATTCAGAAAAAAAAAATTATAACCAAGTCTATCTCTTAATTTATTTATTATTTAAAAAAAATAATTAAAATATTTTGTTTCATAGTAGACTAATTTACTTCATTATTGTAGCAAAAACTGATATTATTAATCTTATGTAACAAAGTCTAAATTCTGAACTAGCTGAATGAATCCCAATTAACAAAGTATTCCGTTTTGACACGAGAAATCTTAAAAATAGAATTAACTGTACTCGAAATCTTTACTTTGATTTGAACAAGGGCTTAAAAAAAATAACTGAATATGTAGTTAGTTACTATGACATTCACTAAAATCAGTTTGAGTAAAAGAAGAATATTGTCATTATGTAACAAATTTTCAGTTTGTCCTTGACCGTGTTAGAAGTTCTCTAAGTTAAAAAACCACTCATATCAAGTAATAAACTACATCAATGTATAAAAAATAGCCAGTTTTTTTTAAAACATGTGTTAATTGGTGAAGTATTTTTAATAAAATAATTTTAAATTGTGTGAAAATTAAAACAAAACTCTTGATTTATTTCTTAATAAAAAAAAGAAACAAATAAAAACGTAAGTGAAAAAAAAATATTTTACCAATTTCAGTATATTTTTTAATTATGGTTTTTAAGACATACAATCATATTTCCTTGTAGAGTAAAGAAAAAACTTTAGTACAGATTAATTTACTAATTTTATATGATTTTTAATAATAAAAACATTTCCATTGAATGATGTTATTTTTTACAGAATAATATCGATTTCACTAAAATATCAATAAATTATCATTCGAAAATTCAACCCCTTTATGAAATAAATATGGTAAATATCTCAAAATGGAGATTTCTTTTCACTCTAGCGGAATAAAAAACATAAGTTGAGATGTCGTTCTATGATGATGCGAGATATTATAGGAAAAGTATAGGTTGTACGTTCGGTGACAGTGGATTGCCACAAATATGGGTTAAAACCACTGTTCATTATATCAAAGTTTAATTTATTGTATTATATATATATATATATATATATATATATATATATATATATATATATATAAAGAAATCTGAGAAACATATATTATCTTAAAATTTAAATATACTTTGGTTAAAGGTTTCAATAAAAATATAAGTTGAATTTTTTATAATTATCGAATATGATAAAAACGTATGACTATACATTTAACAGTATAGGCTTGTACGATATTAAAATTGTATAAAAACAGATTAATCTATAAACAATATAAAATTCTAACTGATTATCAAATGAGTACTGAAACAAAGTAGATACGAGTATGGCAATGTGAGAGACAAACTTTATGTACGTTCTGTAATTTGTCTTATAAATTAAGATGAGGTGAACTACGCCCGGACGTAATGATGAAAAATTATTTTATTATTTTATTTAGAGAGTTTAAAAGAATATATTTTTTCGACAGCGATTTAAGAAAAAAAATTTGTTTTTTTTGGTAACAATATACTGTAGATCGCGGAATATTTTGTAATAGAGATTTATAAATTTCTTTAATATTGAAAAGTTATTTTTTGGTTCTTTGTTAAACGCAAACAAAAACAGATTTTATCCACAAATTTCATTCCTTTTTTATTAAAAAGGAAATATAATTAATCTATTATATGTAATACTAGCAGACACCGGCAGTACATACTAAAATACCGGCAATGCATTGCTAGATTTGAGTATATACTCGTATATAGATTAAATGAACTCAATTGAAAGTCTGATAAATCATTAGCAACATCCCAAAATTAAACAACTTCCAAATTTCCAACTTCCAAATTTAATTTGGAACATCCCAAAATTTAACCTTACCCTTTTTCCTTTTACCCTTTCTTCCTTTCCTCCTTTCCTTTTTCCCATTTTAATTTTTACCACATTCACCATTTCCCATTTTCTCGTTCCCTTTTCCCCTTTTCTTCCCTTTTTCCTCCCATTTCAATTTTCTTCCCCCATTGTTCTTTCCCTTATTTCCTTTACCCTTCCTCTTTCCACTTTACCCTTTTCTTTTTCTCCTTTCCCATTTCTATTTCCTTTTCCCTGTTTTCCACTTGTTCCATTTTCCCTTCTTCCGTTTTACCTTTTTCGATTTTTCGTTTTCTCCCTTTTTCCCCGTGCATAAATCGGTCCAGTAGTTTTTTTTAGTTTACATCGAAAAACTGAAACGGAATCGTAAAATATTTAGTCTAGCGTGTGTTGCTTTTACGTCCAACAGATAGCGCAGTTTTTAAAAAAAGCATGTTTTTACATGTTACAGGTGTAACATCTTAGATATATAAATAGTCGGTATATCAAAACACACGCGTTGTTTCAAAATTTCAAAGCAATCGATGAAGAACTTTCGGAGATTTAAGATTTTGAACAAACATTTACTTGTTTGTTTAAATAGATTACGAATGCTTCCATATTTTCTTTATATGTATAAAATTAATTAATACGTGAAGAAAATATCTCCCGCAGAGTACCCGAAAAATGTAAAAGAAATATTCTTTATTAAGAATTAATATTTTTATCCCGTCATGGTTTTATTAATAAGTATAAAATCTTTTATCTCAATTAAACATATAAATATTAAAATCAAATACAAACGTAAATCCTTTTAATCGCAAATTGCTATATTTAATTAATTTATGTAAAACTACTTAATATAGATTAACTGGTTAAGTAACAGATCATGATATTAATTCTATATGGATAGATTCTGAACTAAATAGGGAACTAAGTTGTCTCAAACTTGGTATGGGATCTGGATGGATGTGTTACAAGTTAAAACTTTACCGAGTATTGCCAGAGGGAAAGTTTTAGAACATTTCATGCGGTGTAGTACTGTTAATGGGTGGTGTCGAAGTCTTATACACAAATGGCAGGAGTCTCGATATATACTGATATACACACTTAACAACTGTTATATATACTTCAATATACTCGTACAATATCCCTACAATATAACATTATGATCTTTAAGTGCACTGAAAGCAACTTAGGGAAAGGGGTAACATTGAAATGCATTTGAATATAAAAAGCATGATGCACCTTGTATGACAATAGAAAAAGAGTTGAATATAATAGGAAACCTTCTATACCGATTCAAAAGTTTTAAAAAAGAAAAAACTTGAAATATCTAAATAATAACTTCTACTTACCACCGAATACAAGGTTAATGTTAGTATATCATACTTTTAATAAATTTATGCAATTTAAAACATTCATATATTATAAAAACTTCTGAAAAAAAAATTGAGAGATAATTTAATTAGGATATAACGTTTTTATTTAAATTGTTTATTTAAGATTTATTGAATTAAAAATAAACAAGCAAAGGATATAAAAGTAAAAAGTTGTTATAAAGTATACAATAATACCTTATTGTAATCGATAATAACACAATTTTATCGATCAATCTATAGCAAAAGTAATTAAAATTAAAAAAAAACTCAAAAACTCGGAAGGAAGGAATTTCGGAATTCTACCTCAAGATTTTGTTGATTAGAAAGTTCTATTACTATAATCAATCACGGAATATCTTTTAAGTAGTTAAGATGTTATTTTAAAAAGTAACGCTCATTTTCACTTTTCACGCTCTTCATTACTAGATATTTACTTCTCTGTACGAAATAAAGGAAATCCTGTGATCCTGAAAAGTTTCGGTTTTCAGATTTAAACGGAAATATCCATTTTGACAAACATTGTATCCATTTTAACTAGTTTCGGCATGACGTCTGTACGTACGTATGTATGTATGTATGTATGTATGTATTTACGTATCTCGCATAACTCAAAAATTATTAGCCGTAAGATGGTGAAATTTTAGATTTAGAAGTATTGCAACATCTAATTGTACACCTCCCCGTTTGACTGCAATTGACTGAAATAAAAGTGTCCAAAAAAGCCCAAAATCCCCCAAAAAATGGATTTTGGATTTTTTATTAACTGCAGTAGTAAGCCCTCGTTGAGAGTGTTTCAACGATCTATCATAATTGGTACTTACTTTCATTGGTTTCAGAGTTATAGCTATATTAAATTTTAATTAATAAAATATTAGGATCTTACAAGGGAAGGGAACACCGGCTCGAATCTCTAGGAAGGCTTTATCCCATTTATGCTTTACCTTTTTTTTTTACTTTTTTAATTTAAGTGTATTAATTCATTAATAATTATTAACCCATGATTGTAAAAGAATTTTTACAATAAATATAAATAATTATTCAATTAGCAATAAAAAAAAAAAAAAAAAAAAAAAAAAAAAAACATGAAAAAATGAAGTTATTAGTGAAATAACATTTTATATACACTTTTTTTTCTGAATTTTTACGGGCATCGACTGCTAGGGTCATTAGCCCTCGTCACATTCTTTAAAAGAAATTAGTATCACCATCAGGATCGTCATATGTAAGGTTGTAAAGGGCCCTTACATTTTATTTAAAAGCACAACCAACATAAAAAACATTAAGACAAAACTACAAGACAAAACAACACTTACGGGGTGTAAAGGGCCCCGATATTAAAATTTGAGATAAGGTTCTCAAAAAGACCATGAAATTAAAAATACAACTTATCAATACCATTTCTTTCTTCTACCTGTCTCGTTTATAGTTTGTTTATACACCCTCGGGGCGACAAGAACCGCCGTGAAGTAGTATATTAGTCACGCCAGGATGCCGTGGCAGTTGGCTCCTTATAAAAAGGCTACAGGCATCCATTGCGCTTACCCATAGTCTCGCGCCCTCAGTTTACCCTTCAAGGTCCCCCATGCCATCATTGGACACACCCCGACTCAATGCTCTTGAATGCAGACGAGCCAGGATGGCCTACGCAAAAGGGCTACCTCCGGTCACTACACAATGAATTCCACTTAGAGATTCTTCAACACAACTTTAAAAATTTTTCAACTTTTACAGACTTCTAAGAAGTCCACTGGCGTGTAAAAATGTAACTATCTTTTCTTCATTTCTATTATCCAGATCAGCACTAATATTATTTGTAAGACGGAACCTCTTTCTGAGGTCCTCATATATTGTACAATCTTCTATTAGATGCTTAATTGTAAGTGTTTTATTGCAAACACCGCACATTGGTCTCTCTTCGCCGGTTAACAAATATGAATTTGTCAATCGCGTGTGACCGATTCTAAGTCTGGTCACAGCTACTTGCTCACGGCGAGTCAACTTAAAGTCGCTTTTCCATTTATATGGAGATGTTTTCACTGAGGTTAATTTTGTATTTAACTCCTCCAATCAGTATTCCATTTGTTTCTTACTATGTTCGTTAGACAGTTTTTAACATCTGCCACTCTTACAGGAAATGCATCCAAATCATCGCAGACTGTTGCCTTTCTGGCAGCTTCGTCTGCGCTTTCATTACCTGTAATATCAGCATCCCCTGGAGTCCATACAAATACGCATCGCTGTCCCTCGTTGGTTTAGAACATACAAAATGGACAGGATGTTTGAAATTAGAACATCCTTAATGTTTTTGTTCCGAATTGCAACAAGTGCACTTAGAGAATCAGAACATATTAGCACTCTCTCTTCGCAATAGTGTTCTGTGTAGCGAAGAGCTTGCCGAATGGCAGTAAGTTCTGCCGTATAAACACTGGCCATATCTGGCAGTTTCCAAGAATGGGCTTCTCCATTTACATATATGGAGCATCCAACTCCGTGTTCGGTTTTAGAACCGTCAGTATAAATTCTGATATGTTCTTCATAGTTACTGACGGTGGCTAAAAATTCTTGTTGTTGTTTTATTTCTCCCTGAGAGAGATCCAACCTTGTATTTACCGCTGGCAAGAGGCATGGCGGTATTTCTCTTGTGGGAATTGCTAGAGTCTCCGGAATAGCAATTTCGTATTTTCTTCTTAATTCGTGGTACCTAATTCCGGCTGGTCTGGAATAGGTAGCACGATGTTCGTATAATGCAGCCATAGGATGATTATTAAGAAGTTTGTTATTTATATGAGCAGGAAAAGCCCATATATTTGCTGAGTATCTTAGCAAAAGGATCTCTCTTCTATAATGTAGTGGCAGTATTCCGACTTCAGACATTAGACTAGTCGCCGGACTTGTGCGGAAAGCTCCTGTTGCATATCTTATTCCGCTATTGTGAATAACGTCTAACTTTCTTAAATGCGACTTCCTAGCGGATGAATATACAATACATCCGTAGTCAAGTTTCGATTGAACCAATGCCTTATTCAATCTCAATAATATCTCTTTATCAGAGCCTCAATTAATGTTCGATAAATATTTAATAATGTTTAGGGCTTTTTTGCATCTAACACTCAAGTCCTGTATGTGTAGTCTCCACGTAAGGGATTTATCCAATACTAATCCTAAAAATCTCACATTGTCTTTATATTGTATTGGATCATTCCCAATTCTCAACATAGGACTTTGATGAGGAATTCTCTTCCTACAGAAGTGTACACAACACGTTTTTTCTGGTGAAAATTGGAATCCATTATTCCTCGCAACTTCATTTAGAGCGTTGATCGCCCGTTGCAATTTTTACTTTACCATAGCAGTCTTGTTGCTGGCATACACAATTGCCAAATCATGAACATAGTCGCTTTTGCTGATTTCTACTGGAATGGCTAATATCCTTTTATTAATGGCGATGGTAAACAAGGTACCGCTCAACAACGGCGAACCTTGTGGTATGCCATTTTCCAACATTCTTTCAGATGAATATTCATTGTTGACACGTACTTGGAAGGTACGTGTTTTTTCATATACATTTTTTATATACTTTTAAAAATATTTATAGGTAATTTAATAGGCAGTATTACATATGTGTATATGTAGTAGAGTTGGTGAAACATCTGATTATTTAATATTATAAAATATTAATATTTAATATTACATAAATTATATAAATATTTATTTTAATAAAAAAAAAAAAAAAAAAAAAAGTCGGATTTGATCATAATTTCGTTTATTTGTTTTTTGTTGCCAATCATTTAATTGCTCTTTGATTTGATATAATTCTTAATTTGTGTACACGTTCTGTAGTTTTAAAATTTTCTCTCTCTTTATATTTATCATCCTTTCTTAATTTTTATTCTTTCCTTGGTCTTACCATTTTCTTCCTCTTTATATTTATCGTCTTCTTTTAATGTTTTTATTCTTTCTTTGTTTGCAACGTTTTCTTCTTTTTTATTATTTCTTTGTTTTTAACATTTTCTTCCACTTTTTTGAGATGCATTTCCTCATGTTATCTTTCTTTTTTCTGTTTGATTGTTTCTTTTTCATTTTTGATTAATCACCAAATTATCCAATAATAAAACCTGAATATTTTACATTGTAAGGTCGAAATTAACATTTGTAACCAGTATATAGGAGTTCACTAAATGGAATAGTTTAATTATTATTAACTTTTATGTATACTACACACCAGAAATCTAAAACTTTTGTTAATCAGCAACTCACAAAGATACGAATAATACTGATTTAGTAAAAAATTCCCTTTATTACTCGTTTTTACGAGTAATAAAGGGAAGAGAATTGTTTGTAAAATTTTGGGATCAATAACTCGGTTTAAAAGTCCCTTTATTACTCGTAATAACGAGTAATAAAGGGACTTTTACTCTATCCTAATATTCATGAAAGATTGTTGAATTAATAATTTTACAAATATTTGATGTTAATAAGAACTAATATTTCAGCAATTGTGTAAATGTTCACTTTATTAAAGAATTGGAGGATCGTGTCTCACTTTCAAATAAAATAAGTTTAAATGAAGTACACTAAGAAATGTGTACATGTAATTTAATAGGCGTTCTAGGAATTCATATGGTGTCCACATCATTTTTTTCATTTACAATTTAAGTCCCAAAATCTAAAAATTACACTAAGAAAATATTGTGTAAATAATAAAGCCTAAATAATTATCTAATTTCATAGGATTTTGTTATGTAAAATTGAAAACAATAATAAATTTACAACCGAAAAATGTACTTTAAAATTCTATATTAATCTCTTTTATCAATGATTTCACAAAAAAAAACTTACTAAAAAAAGTTTATTTTAAAGTCGATGTTTAGTGACACAGGGACCTCAAAAAACAAAAAAAAGGAGAGCGTAATGTTCATACATATGTAAGTGTACATGCGCTGGTATGTTTGAACTTTAATAACGTTTGACTGGATAAACCGAGTTTGATGAAATTTTGTAATGAAGTGTAAGTAAGGAAATTTGTTTGTAAAATTTTGGAATCAATAACTCGGTTGTTAGAGAAGGGGTTTGGGGGGTAATTTTTTTTCAAAATTTAGCATTCATAACCCCACTTTATATTAAGATCAATAATGTGTGCATTCTTATCTACCAATTTGAATCAACGTTTTTCCACATAATTCTTCCCCCTTCTCCAAAAATTCAAAAAGCTATCTTTTAATTTCTTGAATGTTTTTTAATCGAATTTTTGTATAGTATTATGTATAGTATTTTGTATTGTATAGTATTTTGTATAGTATTTTGGCATAGTAGTAGTGCAAGCGGCCAGGAAAATACTTTGGGGCAATATTGATGGGGGGGGGGAAATAATAAAAGTTAAAAAATATTAATTTTTTTTAATTTTTCAAAACTTTTTTGGGTTTATTTTCATTTTTAATAATATTAAAATAATAAACTTTTACTAATAATATTAAAATAAAATTTCATCATAATTCACTCCCACCCTAAAAAAAAATTAGGTAATTTTTATTAGTTGTACTTTTTTAGTTTAAGTTTTTTAGATTCCTTCATTTAACATAGCAAATGTAGAAAAATCAAAAAAATATTTCCTGAAGGTGATTTTTGAG
This sequence comes from Lycorma delicatula, assembly GCF_047948215.1. Classification (NCBI taxonomy): domain Eukaryota; kingdom Metazoa; phylum Arthropoda; class Insecta; order Hemiptera; family Fulgoridae; genus Lycorma; species Lycorma delicatula. The sequence goes on from NC_134462.1 coordinate 59,809,202, forward strand.
ATGGGAGAGCAGAAAGAAAAAATACTGATTATTTAATTAATCAGTATTTTATATTTTATTTAAGAATATATAATTAATGATAATAATTTTTCAATAAAATTCCATAAAAAATACCCTTACTCCAATAAAGAAATCTTTTCTAAAAACGGTAACATTTTTATGTACAATTATCTTTCCACTATAAAAGATTAAACAACCAATGCCAAGAAAGTATTACAACTGTTTTGTTAGTTTTCTTTTTTCATTTATGTGAGCCATTAAAAAAAAAAACAAATTTACTAAATTATCTTCATAGAGAAGCAAATATTTTAATTGCGCGCTCGTGCGCGTGTGTGTGATGTATATATCACAATACGTATATCACACACATTTATCACATATATGTGATAAATTTTACAATATATAAATAAAGAAAAATCTTGGTTTTTTAATTTATTTTTATTTCTTCGTATTAAAAGAAAGAGTCTTATAGCGAGAAAAACACAGTAGATCTTCATTAATGCACACAGTACCTGTTGGCAAGGAGAATTAAACTACAAGCGAGGTTTCTTCTTGTATATTACTGTTATTACAAGAAGAAAAGTTTAATGTTAAAATATAACATTAGAGAAAATAAAGGAAATTATTTATCCTACCATAAATTAAAAAGTTTTTAAATTCAAAGAAAGAGAAAACTTTTAAAAAATGTAAATATTTTGTACCATGTTTATATATAACAATTATTTTATATATAAAATACAGTTATATAATCTACACTACCGGTCAGTCTAGCAAGAGGCCTCCGCCCCATGAACCTCAGGACCAAGGTCAGTCCAAGTGAGCTCCACAGAAAACCCAGGGGCTCCCCGGGGACACGAGCCCTATCCCAGGGCCGTAGAGTACGCAGCGCTCGCTAATTCCGTATAGTAACAGGAATCTGCTCCCTGGCCCCTCGCAGTGTTCGTTTCCTTCATGGTTGTGAGAATAATACTGATAAATAAAGATTAAAGTATTCATGCTTTATATAAACCTGAAAAAAATTTCTGAAAAGATAAAAGATAGAGTAATATTAACCTCATCGGTTGCAACACGACTCTATCCTGAAGATTTAAAAACAATCGATTAGTTGGCTCTTGCATGATGCCAGAACAGAGACAGACAGACAGACTTTCAGCTTTATTTATCTAAGATAGATAAAACAACATGCCGTGACTGTTTCATAATCAACGTCCAACATAAATTATTGAAGATAAATCTATGAAAATTTGTGTTCATGATCTTCTTAGAGTTGTAAACTAAGAAGGATTTTTTGAAATTCCGAGTTCAAAGGTTTAAAACGGAGTTAATGAAATTTACTACATTTTTAATTCTTTAAAAACATATAAATTGGGTCAGATTTGCTGAGAATCTGCTGATTGTAGCTAAAGACACTCAGACATTACAAGGCATTATAAAAGTATTGGGAGTAGGGATTAAGGAATATGGAATAAAAATAAATGTGAGGAAAGCAAAAGTTATGAAGGTGAATAAAAGGAAAGATATGGACGTTGTAACTGCCGAAGGAAAAATTGAACAAGTAAAAAAAAAGATACAGATATCTCGGGACAGTACTAACTGAAGACTCCTGAAGGAGGAAAGAAGAGATTAAGACGAGAATTGCAGTGGCAAAGGAAGTCTTTTTCAGAAAGAAAAACCTACTCTACAGCAACATGGATCTGAGCCCTGAGGAAGAGATTGGTAAAATGCTATATTTGGAGTGTTTGTACGGTAGTGAAACATGGACATGGACATTAAAGACAAATATAAGATCGAGGATTTTACATGCGGGTTTCTGGAAGGGGATGGAGAAGATAAAATGCGTGGACAGAGTAAGTTCTTGAAGGTTCTGTTGAAGGTGAAAAAGATGAAGGAAAAGGCTGAAATTAATAAATGACATAAAGTTTAGTGAAGGTTATGATGAGACGAAAAGAAAAGCATGGAACAGAAACAGATAGTGAAACAATTGTGCCAGGGACGTGGCAACAGGCAGAACACTACATGATGATGAATGACCAGACATATATTTACAGCTAACAATCGCTTTAAATCACGTAAATAAGGATGTCGTTAACGCAGATGCATGAGAATAACCTTTCTCTCATCTACGCAGATGCTAGGAAACACATTTACGATAAATTTATAAATATATATTTCTCAGCCTTACAATTTTGTACTGAATAAAATTCATAATCATTAACTAATATGTAATAAACACTGTCTGATATGTTAAAGCGAAAAAAAATGCTATATTACACCACTGTGTTGTTTTAGGATTTTGAAATTTTGAATGCGTTTGATGAGTATGTTGGAGTTGTAAATTAATTACCATTTTTACTTATCAGTTCTTTATAAATACTAAAATTTAGCAACTATACTTGAAATCATATACGCAAAATGTTTCCAATCTTTTGGAATATGATTCTCTAGGCAAAAATGAGAAAAAAAGTTTTTAAAAAAATGGTCAGAAAAGGATTTGTTAAAGAGTTTCGGCTGGCAAAATATATTTAGCCCTGCTTTTTTACTCCCTCTGTGAAATTAAATTGTGCTAAAATTCTTATGGTAAAAACAAGGGGTAAATCTGGTTCTTCCTTATGGATTTTAATCTAAAAAATTGAATAAAAGTGATTCCAGACTTCTATCTCACTTAGGTGTAAAGAAAAACGGGTTAAACACGATAAAAGTTTTGTCAGAAAATACACTTTTTTAATTATTAAATGAAATAATATTGATTTACCAATAAATAAATAAAAATTTCTAGTTAATTTTGTAGATAATTTAATTCTGATAAAATTGTTGTAAATAACATTTATTAAAATGAAACACAAATTTCAGTTCAATTGTAATTAGAACAAAACACAAAAATTGGATCGGTAAAGTGATACGATTTTAAACACAACAATTTCTATGATAGGAAAGAAGATGTGATTTATTCCAGTTTTTTAATTAAAAACAATTAAATATGTTCCATCTTAAAATTTATAATTTATTTCAAACAGAATCCGTAGTTTTCTTATTTAAATATTCAGTAACACAATTACTATTATAAGATCCTAATCTATTGTAAAAATTAACGGATAAATTAAACACAAAAATTTCAACATGTTTTTTAAAATTCTCTTGTGCAATAAAACATGTAAGCACGGTGAAAATCTATAAGCGGGGTCTAAAAATACACTGAAAGTATGTTTTGTTAATTTTTGACTCATTAATTTATCCTATTTCAGCTGTTCTATTTTAATCAGAAAATAGAAGAATAATCATTCGTTCCAATTTACATATTCTTTAAGTTTTCTAATTTTTGTTAATTTGTGTACTTAGAAAGAAAGTTGTAATTTCGTCGGTTTTTAATGAAAATAAAATATTTACAAGACATTTTAGTATTCCAACGATTTTATGGAACCGATTACAATTTAAATTTACAAATTAAAAGGGTGAAATTTGTTTAAAAATACAAATCTATTTACAAACAAAATGCTTTCTCGTTCTACGATAAAGAGACGTGTTGTAGAAAATTACGTGATACCACCTGCGAGGGTTTTCAGTTGTTAACTCACAGCGAGGGACCTAGAGTACAGAATTCATTTCCTCGAATATTCTTACATATATCCGGATGGGCTGTAAAAGGTTCTCCATTCTCGATTTTCTCTGCAACTGGCGGGGATTACCCCTTTGCGTTTCCCCTCGATCCCCCTTGCTGGTGTAAAATGGTGGTTTGCACGAGTGCCCGCTACAAATCCAATCTGCACGCCGTGACCTGCCAGTACGGACGCCGCTTCCATACGAAAGGGTCGGTTGCTGACAGGTAGGGAAGAGCTCTGGGTCAACTAGTCTATATAATTTATAAATTACCCCCGCCTTTCGTACGCTATCATCCACAGTGCCCAGGGATTGCTTCGTCATCAGAAATATTTACCGATGCTCAATTCTACCTACACTACGAGATGGAAATTGATTTATTTACTTAGTGAATTAAAATATCTTCAGTATTTTTAAATTATGAAGTTTTCATATTAAAGGTTTTTTTATAGAAAGAAAATTAAAAATATCATCTAAAAAGAAAGAACATTAAAAAATTGAAAACATCGTTGATATGAAAAAAGAAAAATATTTAATATACGAACAATTTTAAAAAAGATATATCTATAAAATTAAAATATATATCTGTGTTGATAAATAAAAAATTATTTTCTAAGTAAAACAGCAATATTAATTTTAATTAGTCATTTTTAAAGTCTTTTTATTTTGGCCGAGAGAAAAGAGTTTTTCTGAGAAAACATTATTTAGTTTTCAAAGAAAAAATGTAATAAATAATATGTTACTGAAAAACGATGGTTACAATAAAACTATAAAAACAAAGAAAACTAATAATTAGAAAAATGATATCATTATTATCCTTATTATGATTATTGTTATTATTATCATCGTCATTATTATTGATTTTCTCATTGGCATGATAATTATTTCATACCGAAATTAAAAAACACCAACAGATTACGGTTAAATTATGATCGTTCTTTTCATATTAGATAATGCATCTATTTAGGCTGTTTAGAAAGAAAGAACAGCAAATTCGAAGTTTCCTTACATCCATTTTACAACTAATGAATCAAACAGTTACCGTTTCCATGACACACATTTACCGGAAAGAATTAATCAAAAAAATTATTTTTTCTGATAATTAATATATAAGCGGCACGATTACGATAAAGAATTTAATTTGTAAGACTGCTGTTATATTTTAGCTAGTGAAGTTTTATCAAAACATTTTCCAGAGCGTGAAATAAAATTTTAATTCCCAGTAAGTAAAACTGACAAAACGCATCGTGAAAATATTAAAAATTTAAGGAAATTCATTATGAGATATCGGACTATTTAAATTGAGATTTTGCGAGTGTCGATAAATGGATCATCAATGATGATAACGAACCAAATTTTGAGATGAAGATGATCTTCTTCACAGGTGAAGAAGAAGGCGATTACTTGCATCCAAGACCGCATACGAAAAAGCTCCTGATATTTTAAACATCGCTATAGACTGGATGGAGCAACCAAAAGAATGGGATTCTAGACAATTTTTTTTGTTTAAACCATTACGTGATGTTGCAGCTCATAAACGATCAAAATTAACAAGTGACAGGTTACAAGTTACAGACAGTTACAAGTGACAGATTACTAATTTTTTTTTTAATTCATATTACATATTCATAAGAAGCAGATAAAATAACGAAAAAAAATTAACCGAATTTTATTACAATGTTTAGAATGAGATGAAGTCCTTCTAATCGTACTTTCGGTTTGAAAATTCTTATATTTTAAAATTATTTTCACTGTTCCCTTATGACTTTCCTAGCATTGTAACCGTAGATCGATGTTGCCAGAAGAAAAGTATAGTAATCAGCCAAAAATTGGGGTATGGATTTTTGTCATTTCTCTACGTTTCGCGAATCAGGGCACAAAAAAAAAATTGTATTCTTACGTATGTTCGTGAGTTGGCGTGTTTGAAGCTTTATAACTTTTGACTGGATAAACCGATTTTGATGAAAGCTTGAACAGAGACCCGTGTATATAACGCAATTTGTACGTATTTGTTTTTAATTTTCTCAAAATTTTGCATTCACAACCCCACTTTATGTTAAGATCAGTATATGTGTGAATCCTTATCTTACTGTATTTAAAAAAAAAAAATTACCTAAAAATTCCCCCTTTTCCAAAAATCAAAAAAAGTTACATATTTATTTATTGAATATTTTTTAACCGATTTTTACTTCTTTGTACGAAGTATTGTGATCGCGAAAAATTTAGGTTTTCAGACTTCAACGGAAACATCCATTTTGACCATCCCTGAATCCATTTTGACCAGTTTCGGTGTATGTACGTACGTATGTCTTGCATAACTCATAATCAATTAGCCGTATTGTTGAAATTTTGGATTTAGGACTGTTGTAACATCTAGTTGTGGTGCACAACTAGAGGGGAAGTGCTCCCCTTTTGATTGCAATCGACTCGACCAAAACTGTCCAAAAAAGTCAAAAATCAAAAAAAAAAAAAATTGGATTTTGGAGGTTTTATGAACTGCAGTAATAAGCCCTCATTGAGTTCTTTTCAACGATATATCTTAAGTGGTACATTGTTTTATATATTTGGATCTTACAAGGGGAAGATTCCTTGTAAGGGAAGCCCCTTACAAGGGGCAGCACATCGATTCGAATTCGACTTAATGCACATATATTTTTAAAAAAAATTTTTAACTTAAATATATTGATTTATTAATAATTACAAACGTCATACTGTAAAACGAATTTTATAATAAATAAAAATTCAATAATAACAATTAAAAAAAAAATAAAAATTCAGAAGTTATTAGTGAAATAAAATTTGATGCACTATTTATTTTAATTTAAACATTTTTACACAGGTTAATGAAAATCAGTTAACAAATAGCCGACTTTGGCAGAAAACTGATAGTAATTTTGTGTCTCTTTTTATGACCTTCACTTTACGTTCAATTCGATGAAATATTGTTTTTATTTATTATTAATTCCAGTATTGTAAGATAATATCGAATTAAGTAATAATTTTTCCACAATAAAAAATTAAATAATTATGATACAAAATTATATCAATTTTCTCCCATAACTCGACTATTTGTTACCGATTTGAAAAATAAAATGTCATTTTGTTCAAAATTAAAGGAGCAATATTTTAGCATATAGCATAAAGTTTGATAAAACTAATATTTATGGAGATATAAGGGATTGAAAAATGAACATGGCCACCATTTTGTAATTTGCAAAGGTACTTAAATCCTGATTTTTTCTAATTCTAAAACATTATTACCAAGATCCTTGCCAAATATTAATGTGATTTGTCTATCCAAACTTGAGATAACAATTATTATATAAAAATAACAAAATGGCGGACAGTGGAAGAACGAAGGAGAAATTGTCAGTTTTTCTTAGGATACTTTTTGTTTAATTTTATAAGTAGAAACCGATAAAGTATAGCTAGCCCAACATTTTATAAACACTCTATATATATATATATATATATATATATAAAGTAGTCCTCCCCTGCCGAATGAAATAAGAACATGTACGAGTGTAACATGAAAATGAAGTGTAGTCTTGTACATACTCAGGCCGACCATTCCTGAGATATGTGGTTAATTGAACCCCATCCACCAAAGTACACTGATATCCACTGTCTAGTTTTCAAATCCATATAAAAGCAAACATCTTTTACTAGGATTTGAACCTGAAAACCTTCGATTTCGAAAATCAGCTGTTAACAATTGATTTCTAGTTAACCATTAAACCAGTCCGGTAGGCTCTCTTTTTTTCTCATATATATATATATATATATATATATATATATAAACTTTCTTTCATTTTATTCAGCTAATATTTCTGAAACTTTTTACGAAATGTATAACGGCATGCTATTAGAACAATTATTAAAAATTACATGTTATGCAGTAATGGTAATATCATTATTCCTAATTTTACCAGAGAATATAATAAGTTAATGAAGAATAACCCATTTATGATTTGCCTAACACTACCAACAAGATACCCCACTTACCTAATCGCTAAACAACGTAGAATTTATACACGTGGGTTACCCTCATAAGCTACTGGAACGGTTTATTCTGATCAGCAAAGCCACTATAGTCCAAACATACAAAACAAGGAGATCATACTGTTCTAACCAACTCAATTGATCGTCTAATTGTGTTTGCTGCTGACGAAGGAAGGACTGCATTAAACATACTAAACATTAAACATTACGCATATTGTAGCATATACATGTTCGTTATATGAGATTACACTCGATTTACTCAACAATCAGTAGGGTGTATTGGTCAGACAGGGAGGTGTTATCAATATTGATTTAATATCGGCTACAGTAAGTTACAATATTTATTACATATTTGTTTGTTTTATAAAATAATTATATAAATGAGTTAATATAAAAATAACTGAAAGATATAACAATTTCTTCAGTTAGATGATAATAATAATAATAGTTATCGGTTATCTGCCCACCATATACTTTTCCGTTCCAATGGATTCAACCTGTAGTTAGTTCTTAGATGGCACCACTGAAACGCTATATTGAAACAAGAAAATAAATAAATGAAATTATAAATTTAATCTATCCAAGCGTAACCTACGCTCGCTTCGCTAGCTAGTCAATTTTTGTGAGCGCAGGTTAAGTTTGAGGGATTATATTTATAATTTTATTTATTTATTTTCTTATTTAAAATTCGAATCAACCAATCCCGAGAGAGAGAGAGAGAGAGAGAGAGAGAGAGTGAGAGAGTGAGAGAGAGAGAGAGAGAAAGAGAGAGAGTGAGAGGCAGGCAGATAACGGATAATTACTATAAAAATAATAATAAGCCATTAACTCTTGGTGTGTGCCAGTTCTCACGTATTCATTTGGAGTTGTTTATTGGTCCCAGACAGATCTCGAAAACCTGAACATTTTGGTACGCACAACATTAACAAAATACAGAATGCATCACCATAAATCCGCAGTAGAACGTTTATATATCTCTCGTAAAGAAGCTGGTAGAGGAATCTTCGACCTGAATTCACTTTTGTACACTAATGAAGAGATATTTTCTCTCCAGGTCTGAACATCATCATTGCACAAACAAATAGTTACATCTGACAAGGGCTACTCCCCTGACAAACTGAATAATGACAATTTCTACCTCAATTTCATTACAACCAGTGATAGGATCCAAGCATGGAAATCTAAGGTACTCCATGGTAGATTTCCTTATTCTGCCGAAAATGCCGATATGGACCCATCTACGCGTTGGCTAAAGACCAGGTCATTGCGACAAACAGTTACAAATAGTTCATAGAAAATCAGGACATCAGTGATGAGTGCAGAGTATTCCATTGATCATCAGAAACAATTCATCATTTGATAACTGGATGCTGCAATTTGGCTAACGCGTAGTATCTCTCTCTCTCTCTTTTTCCTGTTTAGCCTCCGGTAACTACCGTTGAGATAATACTTCAGAGGATGAATGAGGATGATATGTATGAGTGTAAATGAAGTGTAGTCCTGTACATTCTCAGTTCTACTATTCCTGAGATGTGTGGTTAATTGAAACTCAACCACCAAAGAACACCGGTATCCATGATCTAGTATTCAAATCCGTGTAAAAATGACTGGCTTTACTAGGACTTGAATGCTTGAACTCTCGGCTTCTAAATCAGCTGATTTGGGAAGACGCGTTCACCACTAGACCAACCCGGTGGGTTAACGCAGAGTATCTGCATCGCCACAATGTTACAGTAAACATTGTTCATCAGGCATTGGCAGTAAAATTAGAATTTGTAGATGACAAGGAGCATTGTCCTTATTATAAATATAAGGCCAGAACTACATTGGAAAATGAGCATTATAGACTATTATGATTTCTCCAAACATACTGATAAATTTTTTGCTGCAAGTAGGCCAGACATGGTTCTACACAACATTAGAGAAAAAACTGCTGTTGATGTCATGCAACCATCGGATCGAATTGTAAACTGTAAGGTAAGAGTCTCGCAGATATTATTTGTTCCGCTGAAAAAACAAAAATTTCTGTAATATAAGTAAAAATGTTTGTAACAAAATTAAACTAATATAAAAAAACGTAAGACACTACACATTTTTATTAAAATCTATTATTAATTTAGAATTTTGTTTAAAAAAAATGCATGTTAAATATACGTAATAGACAATGGATATACAATAATAGATAATAAACAATGTTCCATATAATAAGAAAAAAATAAAATCTTTGTTGCAAAACTCTTGCCGGCCCGATTTCATTTATATGAAATACGTATCAGATTTACAGAAATAATACAATTCTTATGATTATTCGTTGATTAATAAATGAAATCGGGCCGGTAATAGTTTTGTCACAATTTTTTCTATTTTTTGCTTATTATATGGAAGGCTTAAACATTGTTTATTATCTATTATTGTATATCTATTGTTTATTACATATACTAAACGTGTATTCTTTTTTAAACAAAATTATAAATTAATAATAGATTTTGATAATAGAAATGTATTGTCTTAGGTTTTTTTGATATCAGTATCATTTTGTTACAAACAGCGTTTTTTATATTACAGAAATTTTTGTTTTTTTCAGCGGAAGAAATGATATCTGCGAGAATCTTACCGTACTGTTCATAATTTTATTCTATTTTTTTTTTTTGGATTTGAGCTACTCTTACAAACTATTAAAGATTATTTTACAGAATTATTGAAATTTTTTTTTTTCAAAAGCGCAATATTAATTTATAAATAACAAATAAATGTAATTATCAAACAATATAAATATATATTATTAGTTCGTGTAATATTATATTTTGTATACAGTTTTAACATATGAAAGATAACTAAACGGTATCTAAAATAATTTAATTTCAACGGTAAATTTAACAAACATATTGTACATTATACATAAAAAACAAGGATTCCACTTGGTTAGTTTTATTCGAGATTTCTCAATAACTACTGCAGATACGGTTTTGGAACGTATTTAGTCTGATTTTTTTGATCAAATCCATCACAAATCGTTAAATCTCTATCATAATTCTCCTTTAATTAACATCCTAAAGATTTTAGTACGACCTCATTTCACCGGGATAGCGGAAATCCGAGCTAAATCTTTCAATAGCTGTGACTCGCAAACGAAGCATTTTGGGACGTGTTTATATAAATTTTTTTCATTACTTTCACGATAAGAATAGGTTATGAAAGCCCCGGGTAAACCTCTTGATACAATCTGTATATATATTATCTTCAGTCTGTAGTCTGTATATACATACATATTTTACTTCAGTTTTCTTCGAATGGTTCTCAGAGTTAATATAAAATATATTTCTTTCTTGGAAGATAAGACTAAGGATTTTTGTTTCCTTTATGAAATTTTTTAGAAAGCTCAACATCAGATTAACCGAAAATAAATAATAACAATAATAAAAATGTTTAACTGCATTTTAAAACATATTTCATGCAATTTTTTTTATCAAACATTGGCTCACAAATAAAATAAGGCAGTAATAAAAACTGCAGACAAATAAATTAATAAAATAAAGCGACTTATTAGCCTAAAAAAAAATTGATAAATAAAACTTATATTTTTAATATTATAAACGCGCGCTGTAGAAGGATGAAATATTAAAGCATAAAAGAAAAGAATGCATAAAAATAATTTAAAGGGATCTAACGAAATTTTTTCTTATTTCAAAGAATTTATTTAGTTCCTCTACGTATTTTATAAATATAAAGCAAATTCCTACTTCATACAACATCTTTCAGATGTTGTTTTAATGTTAGATTTGCATTTTAGTTTGTACAAATTGTTTCATCTGCTTCGTTTAGCATGTAACTCCATATGTTATTAGTATATACATTACAGAGCATAATTAAAAGGGACCTTCCCGTTAAAACAATACTTCAACTTGCAACAGGATTGCTTCACCACATGGTACATTATCGTTTATTCTCTCAACTTTCCGTAACATATGTGTTTTACTTTTATAGAAACTTGATATTACAAAATACCAGATCTTACCGTTATGTACTCGGTTCTGAGTGTATCACTAGGTACGGAACTGATATCACCATAGACGTTCATTCCTGAATCATTCCTGAATGACTCAGGATCTACATAATTACCCATTGCTGCTCTCTTTGGTTCATTATACGAAGTAAAGTAACTGTAGATTGCTGCAAAAGGATTTATTAAGTAGTCTACTGATAACTATCAATTAAAAATTATTAAATAAGTAGTTATTATAAATTTAATTTATTTAACAATAGTTATAAATTATTTCGATAATATAATACAGTCATTATAAATTTATTAAAATTCTTTAATGAAAAATGCCGTTTTGTTGGGCATTCCATAAAACAAATACGCGTTTAGCATTAATTTCGCATCACAATAAAACTTCATATTTAAACTCTTGATTTTAATAATTTTTATTCATTCAGTTTCCGCACGGAAACGTTTAATTAATTGACCTAAATTTGATGATAATTATAAAAACATATTACAGAAACTAGTTAAAATGAAATGGATGAAAAGAAAATGATATATTCAATAAATCAAAATGCTTATGTTCATGTATAAATATTTATAAAATATATGAATATAAATTATTGAATATTAATACGCATGAGTAGCACCCAATTCCCAGTCAAATAATCAAGAACTGAAATTATATTAGTTAAACCATAGTACAGTCCACCCATACGTAGATACGTATCACTGTTAACATATTAAATAAGATTAAATAGCCTGAAGTCACGTATAATATACGATATATTTTCAATAACGGGAAATAATAATATCTATCACTTTTACTGATAATAATGACGACTATTTCGTATCCATCTTTTAAAACAGAATAACCACAATCAGATTTTTATAAACAGCTTTTTCTTTTAAAGTAAACAAAGATTTCTATTTATACAGTCATAAATAATTTTTTTTTATACAACTGTATTTTCCTCGGCCCCGGAGCCGGATCAGCAACCAAGTATAAACTCAGCTAGGGTGAGCGGGGTGCCATCGTCTCAAGCTACCTCGGTACAAACAAATTCCCACCCAGTTAACCGGGACTCCAGTGGGGACCCCTCAACGGGACTCCGGTCTTTACGCCCTGCCTCTAATGAGGATTCCCCACTGGCACTACGGTCTTACAATCCCTCCGCGAAGGTGCTGCGAATGAGTCCCCGCTCAGTCATTGATGGTGGGACGCCGGAGCCACCCACTTCTCCTGGACGGGGCTATCCCCCACAGACACCCAACAGCGCGCTAAGCAAACGCCGCGTTTTAAGGCGCAGGTGAACTTTTACATACCCGCCTCCCGGGTGAATGCACATGCAACCTGCAGGAAGGACACCAGCCTACCGCCGGCAGTCCTTCTGCAGATGACCGGCCTCGCCGCAGGTAAAGCAGTGGCCACTACGGTCTGGCCCAAGAAATTGGCACTATGACCCGGCTTCCAGCAGCGGAAACAAAGGTCGTCAACTGAGCGCCTCATGACTCTGCAAACCACCCATCCACGTCCGTCGGCCAGTAATTTTTCCGCCAGAATGGGTGGCACGGCCACAGTGACCACCTGCATCTCACCATAAGCCGGTCACAGGACAGAACGTCTATCGACATTGACTCCCCCGAAACCTTTTGAAGTTTCGTCACTAACTCATCCTGAGTAGTTAGAACATCCACGTCCTAGACAAGAACGTGAACCCTCCAGCCGCCCTCCCTGTCAGGGCCGTGGTGGGGCCTTGACCTTCGCGGAAATGTCTTTGGTAATTTGTTAAGCTGCACCACTATCGACCCCCACACCAATCTAGTTGGGTCATAGTTCACAATTAAGTTAAAGTAATTATTAAAATTCGACTTAGCAACTCTTTCAAGTAAATGTAAACAAACTAAGTAAATTATTTTACTACTAGATGTGTAACCAAGCAAACAGTCCTTGGTTACCGTGGACCAAACATAAAACACGTTATTTAAATTAAATAAATCAGCGAAACGTGAACGTGAAACACAAAATAAACGTTATCTAACGAAATGAAATAAAACATAACGTAATTAAAATTAACGTAAAACGAAGAACAACGTACAGCCAAAAGTAGTCACGCGAATAAAATAAACTACAAAAAAAAAACAAGACGCAATAAATAACGAACAACAAAAGTAAAAAACTATAAAAGATAAACGGAATAATAACCGCAGTTACGCAGAGCCAGAAAACCAGACTGTATCCCATAAAATATCTTTGAACGTTGAAATGGTTACACGAAAACTGAGATCCATAGATTAAAGCTTGTTATTATGAAGTTTTCAAGAATGTTAACTATTACGATATTTTTCGTAAAAATTGTCTATATATATATATATATATATATATATATATATATACAAAGACATGAAGCAAATATAAAGGCAACAAAGGAATTACAATGAAGAACTTCTAGAGAGAAATGGCAACTTGTTATACTGAATAAAAGATATCTATAAGATGGAAGATATATATGGTGATTCAAGTAAAAGAACATAAGTAGGATTAGCAAACCTATAGTTAGAATTTATACAAGGAATAAGAAAATGAATTGAAAAAGCTGTAGGAATAGGTGAGAGCTCTTATTAAAAGTGATTAAATGTCTTAATGGCATTACTTTTTAACGAAGAAGGATTAAAAGAGATGATGAAACCGTGCAATATATCCTATCGTGTATATAAAACTATCCTAAGTTGATAGTTGAGAATGTAACAGAAAACTTTCTTATAACATCCATGATTCCAATCCACAAAATGAATGCTGCAAGATTAAAGACTATTAGTTTAATTTTGCGTTCAAAAAAAATTTTTCTCCAGATTTTGAACAGAAATTTGAACAAAAAAGTGAAGGAAATGGTTAGAGTAAAACAATATGGATTTAGAAAGGAAAGAGGGACAAGGGATGCAATAGAAAACTTTTGATGAGTGGTATGTAGTTTAGGATAGGATAAGTGTACTGTAGTTTATGCATTTATTAATTATAGATAAGGAAAAAGCATTTGATCGTGTCAAATGAGATAAATGGAATATTCAGAAGCCAAAATGTTGCCAAAAGTAAACTGTATCTGAAACATTAAACGGAAGGTCCTTACGGTTAGATCGACCTAAATAGAAGAATTAACGAAAAGTATTGCTTATCATCAACCTTCTGTACTATGTGTTATTAAAGGTATAATTAAAAAATGCTCTATAAAAAAATGAAAGAGCAGTGTTGGAGGAAGGAAAAATAATTATATTAAATATGCTGACATACTTTTTTAGGAAATGAAGCACTGAAAAATCAACAAACGTCATCGAAATTAGAAAAAAACTGTTACAAAATATTAGATATTATTGGTATGAAAACTAAACAAATGAAGGTAGAAGAAAATAAGCTGATGAATGTCCTCTCTAAAAGAAGGAAGAGAAATACTCAAGTAAAGAATATAAATAATGTTAACACAAGGTGGATATAAGTGAAAATAAAATAAAATCGAGAATAACAATGAGTAGTGAAATGTGTAACAAAAAGACACAATATTAATATCTAGGAAGATGAGATTAGAGTTGAAGAAGCGGCCTATAAAGTGGCTCCGATTTAAGTAGGCTAAAAGGTGGGCTTTTTTTCCTGTTTAACCTTGGAACCACCGTTAGGTATTGCTTCAGAGGATGAGATGAACGATTTGTAGCGTGTGTGAAAATGCCATGCCTGACCTGGATTCAAACCCAGGACCTCCGGATGTAAATAGCGGGTTTGGAAAAAATTAGACTGTCACACGAAGTAAAGAATAAAGACTTAATGAGTTCAATGAATAAGAATTGAAGATTAATCAAAATAATTCAGAATAGGAAGGCTGACCGGCTAGAATATACCTTGTGTGGAAAAGGATCGATCAAAATAATGCCAGAAGGATCAATAGAAGGTGTAAAAAGGAAAGACCGAAAAAATTTAAAAAATATACAAAAAATTAAATGGTCGAAAAGTCATTGAGAGATGTAAGGATGTTAAAACTTCAGCTGATAGTAGAGGATAATAAATATGTAGCCTGACTACACGTAACAATATAATTATTTAAAACAACATTAGGAAAATTATGTAAAAACTAATTTGATATTTAGGACATACATTAAAATACCCATGTTTTATTTATTTATTAATGGAACGAAGCATAGAAGATAAAAACTGCGAGGAAAGGTTAGGTTAGTGAATATTACGAAAATAGCAAATGTGTTATTAAAAATATAGCATAAAGTAGAGAATAATGGGTACATTTATCAAATTACTCTACAACTGACGATAACAAAAAGAAATAGAAAATCGAAATGTGCAGTATCGTCTTTGAAGTACTTTTTTAAACGAAAAGTTTTTAAGAAAAGAGAACAGTAACTTAAAAAACTAAGTATTTTTATTACTGCTATTACGATAAATAAAACAACCGTGTTCGATAAGTATTATTTTGAAACTGTTTCAGTTAAAATTTACAGTTGTTTTAATAGCCTTTCATGATATTTTGCAAGTTCATAAGTTTTTTTGGGGGGCAATTTACGACAAATTCGTATGTGTGTTTGTGTGTGTGCGCGTGCATTTATGTGCACATGCACTTTGTATGTACGTGCGGATGCGTGTATCTTCAGATAAGCCTATGCAGACAGCATTCCTCTAAGTGAACTAAGAAAGAATAAATAAATAAGGAAGAACATAGAGATCAATATACAAATACAAATAGATCTGTTTATTTAATGTAAGATTCAGTAGCTAATGAATGTTCTTGATAACAAAAGGGAATCAGTATATTTTATCAGATCAAGTGGATTTGAAATAAGAGGTTGTAAGTTTCAAGGAAATGATTTGAACTTGCTCTCCCTACCTTAGTGTCTGTTAGTTTTAACAGAGTGACAAGATGGAATATTCACTGTACCGATATATGTATATATATATATATATATATATATATGTGTGTGTGAGTTTGTATATGTGTATGTGTATGAGAGAGAATGAGCATACAGATGAGGGAGAAAAGTTCAGGTTGAAGTTGCGACATTACTTCGATCTCACTCGTTCACCAACAGACTTGTATTACCTCAGTTTAGATGCTTGTTTTCAGCTTACTTCTCTTTCTTCTTGCTAAAGATTTAACAGAACTACACGCATACTATATTCCCGCAATATATATATAGTTTCTACTCTTCTAACTCGCTTATTCCTTCTATCCTTTCCGAATCCTCTTTCTCTCTACTATTTTCTCCCTTTATAATCCATGTCATTTCTCCCATCACCGTAAATACGAACAGAACGAACCTGCTGTCTAAAATACTGAATTTCACCTTACTGTATGCAACTGCTATCTTTTACTCACCCTGCAAGTAAAACCGCACAAACTTATAGCTAAACTTACAAGTTTATTTGTTTAAACTGTTGGTTAAATATTAAACTCTTATTCATTTCTTTTTTAAATTTCATCGATCATCCATTTTATGAAGAATTTTTTAATAATAAATGTGTCTGTGTCGGTTTATTGTTACGATATAAAAAGTAAAGTAATGTATAGAAATTTATTGCAGCAGAATAAACTATATTATTCAATTTCATTTTATTTTAATTAAGATTACTATATGCTTATTAATTTGAAAATAAATTTTTGGTTTAATAATTAATTTTATGCTTTATTAATTTTACGGTTTCAAAATTATCAGGGAAAAATTGAGTAATTGAAAAATCACAAAATTTTGATGAAAAAATGTTATTGAAATAGAAAACGTTCCCATTAATTTAAGGGAATAGGGTTTAGAGATTATATTCCATGTCGATTATACTCTATTTGGACTGCATGGTAGCATCTTACCAACTCTGTTACTATCCGATGATGCAGGTTAATAATGACTGACGAATGAGAAGACTATTGGTGAGAAACTTCACGCTTATAGCGCTGGTGGGAGCTCGTTGCTACGACTACAACCAATGCGAACAGAACGACTGATATGGGTTAATCCATCTTCCAACAAAACAAATGTTTTTTTTATTTGCCAGTAATACTGGTAAAAGAAAAATTAATCTTCTAATCATATTTCATTCAATTAAAACGAAAATATAGTGTAAATTCATTCTTGATAATGTTACCGAAAATAAAACCGTGAAATAATTTTTACTTTACAAAAAAAACCTATGATGTTTAAATTTTATCTTTTAGGTTAAACTTAAAATTTATTACACTATTTTTAAATTAAAAAAATACGTAGAATTTATGAATATAATTAAGTGCCTTTGAATATATTCCATGTGATACAATGAGTATGAGTTATGTTTCATAATATTACATTTATAAGTTTAATAAACGACGATATAAAGACAATGGTAACAGATATTTTTGATCGAAAGATTTATAACTGATCATTTAAAAGGCACAAATGTAATTATTTGAAATTTTGATCAACTAATTATTACAAAGTAATTAATTTACGTTTGGTAATTTTCTTTGTGAAAATTCGAAAAAAAAATTGTTGTAGTCAATTCAATACATAAAAAAATCATCACCTATGCAGACAGGACTGAACTAAGCGAGCACGAAATATACAACATTCTGTTATGCCAGCTCAAAATTAATATTTTGTAGAATTTACTTCAATATATATTTGTGATACATAAATGTTAATATATATTTTTTAAATCATAATAATTTTGTATTTCAAATCTCCTAGTCATATTTTCTATAAATATTATGAATATTTAAATTATATATTCTTCGCGGTAGCTGATGTTGTTGGCAACTAACCACTGTGTAGATATATACCCACATAGTAATGGATCAAAAAGTATACGTGCTTTAAATTTCAATCGATTTTTCTCTAACCAACGTCTAATTTTCACGGTGACCGAAGGTATAATTTTATTTTCATGAATAAAATATAATCTTTAATCCGTAGAATTTTCTTTTAGAAAAGTCAACGTTTAAATATAATGCTGAACCGGTAACATATTTGCTATTAGAATTTAATCAAATTTTACGAGATATTTATTAAAAATATGATTATTATATTTAATTACTGAACAAAATGTCTGGTATCTTAATTTTATCAAACACGACCCGTTGGTATTATTAAATAATTAATAATTAAAAAACCAACTTACCAGCAATTCGTTTATACATGCGTTCAAGCGCTTTATCATAAGGGTGGAGATATTCATAACGTTGAGACATTATAATGATAGGTCGTTAAGTCGACATAATTTTAAACTATGACAACCACTGTTATAATATATTACGGTACATAAATAAATTTACATGAAAAAGGAGTTTTAGTTTTAATAAGATTATAACATAAAAAACCTTTTAGTTCCTGATGATGGAATTTTATTCTGAAAGCACTTGAACTCATATATAAAAGAATTATTAGTAAGTAGGTATTTTAATTATTAAGTCTGGTATCTTATTTATATATCGGCTAGAATATTTAAGAAGATTATGACATGTTGTTATGTATAAGCATATTCATACCTGAGCATTTACGAAAGATAAATGTTTATTTAAAACAAAACAAAAATATTATGAATTTATATATTTAATTGCACAGATATATTCATTAAATGTATGTTCTTTTCTATTACAGTTTGTAACCAGTTCTCCCGAGGGGTTTTTTCTATGTTGGGGGCCGTTAGCCCGGATTCATTTGATACATTACATTCCTATAGTAATACATTCCAAATGCCCTTTGTTACACCTTGGTTTCCAGAAAAGGTAAGTTTAGTTTTAATTTTAAAAACTAAATTTCTTTATCGATTACAATTACTTGGTTAACTGTTATTGTTTAGTATTATACAAGATACGAATGAATCTTATGTTGTTATATAACCACATAACTGTACGTTAAAATTACATAGAGTACGAAGTTCGTACTGTTAAAGGTTAAATTTAAAAGAAATATTTATTGAATTACCATGAAATTTCAATAAAAATTAAAAAGTAGCTATTCAAGTTAGTATAATAATATTACAGATATATTTTTTGTCCTAGATATTTGTATTAACACACACGCGCACGTGCCCGCGCTTATTCAGTTTTCATTATACGATCAGCTAGGCAATCTACAGATTAACTTAATTGTGTTAGGCAAATTTAGTGTCACTAATCAATTTAAATCGTTGTGTGAATTTATTCAGGCAGTTTCAATGTTGTTTCTAACGGTATTTAACCAAACATGAGTATAACATTAATTTACAAAGACAATTTTAATATATAAATTAGACCTCAAATTAGAAACACGCGGAGGAGATTTACTATTTAGTGGATGGTCTGAACACATCTAACTCTGAAGAAACTGATATTTTATATTTAAAAAAAACAAAAAATAAACAAATTTTTCTTTAAAAAATTTCTACGTTCATAGTTATTGTTTCATCAAAATATAAGAAATAGAATACATAAATCATTAAATAAGGCGATGCATAAATCCTTAAAATAAAATCTCATCTTACAAATCCAATACTTTTATTATTACAGCATTATATTTATTGTACTGTATTCATTCATAATCTTTCATCTGTAACTTTTTAACTTTTTTCTTGTTTAAACTCTGGGACTGCCGTTAGGTGTTGCTTCAGAGGATGAGATGAAATATTTGTAGGGAAAGTGAAATGTCATGCCTGGCCGGGATTCGAACCCGGGACCTCCGGAGGCATAGACGCTACCACTCGCGCCATGGAGGCTGACGTAACTTTTTAACTAAATCATAATAAAATTTTTGTTACCAGAGAAAAAATAATTTTTATCAAAATAATATTCTAAAAAAATTAGCCTCAAAAACAACCAAACTCAACATGTATTCTCACTTTTAAAATTGAAGTAACATCACAAAATAAATTTATTCTTGTTGCAACTTGTATTTTTAATAAATAGCGAAAAGTAAACAAACTGATTCTCACAAAAACCAAAAATTGAATCCCTGAGATTACATGGTTTCTTTAATAATAATAATAATACAACTAACAAAAGGGCACCACCACCCATACAGTGAGGTAATACCTTAGATACATTCACGACTTCCGGTTCCTGAAAGGAAGTTAATCAAAAATGAGTATCGGTTTAACTACCGAGTAGATCCAAAACTATAAAAAAATCCCTTTTGGCAGCTGGAAGGCAGAGGTAGATTTAACTGGTGCTAAGTAGGGAATAAAAAAGATTAAGAAAAACCACCTTAAAATTAAAAAAAAAAAACTTCAAATTTACTCAATACGGCAATAGTAGCAAGTGAAAAGAAATTTCACATGTTTAGCATACGACAAGGCCATTTTCTTACAATTCCAGCAAAATGTTGGTCATCACTTGCCGTAAAGGTTGGTCATATCAAAAATTGTTTCAAACAAAAGTTTTAGTAATGTTTAGAGAACTAACGACCACTTTAAACCGATTCGATACTTTGCCTATTAAGGGAGGTATGATGTTTTTTTTTTCAAAACTAGATTTTTTCCACTCCCTGGGCCGATGGTTGGTGATATTAAAAAACTTTACAAAAATAAATTTTAGGCCCTTATCCAAAATTTAGTAGAAACCTTAAAAAAATTTGATATTTTACTTAATAAAATAGCAATATTATGTTTTTTTTTTCGAAAAAGCCCCCAATTTCTATTCCCATTGTCCGATTTTGTTCATTAAGGAACTCGACCGAGATTGTTGGATGAGTTATTTTTAAGGGACAATTTGAAAGTGGTTGGCGCAAAATTACGGCAGTTATTGTGTCTATATATATAAACTTTTGAGCTGCCGGTGGTTTTGTGGTCTGGACGATTTGAAACGGGAAGATATGTTGAAATTTTCTGGAAATCGAATCATGATATCCATAGCTTTTTTATGAAATCTACCTAAAACATTAACTATCAAAAATATATTTAAATAAACTATTTTGTAATTTTGGGGGTTTTACCCATTTAAAAACTCCCTTAAAGTTGGATAATTCATTCTGTTTGAAAAATAGATATTTTACGTAAAAACGAGAACAATAATTTATTTTTAATTATTAAAGATGTTTTACTATTTTTAAATAAAAGTCCATTTAAAACCATGACCTCGTTTATATTATACATCGGACCTTTAATTATTAAATATCACGATATTATTTTCATGATATTTAAATATAAAGTGATGCGTTGATATTAAAAGTGTAAGCTGCCCTATCCTATTTGTACTATATTATAGTATAATATTAAATTTAACCTTGTTTTCGTATTATAATTTATTAAAAGTGTGTCATTGCACGTGTATAATTTGTATTTTTTTATAAACATTGTTTTTTAGATAAGATTTTTAAAAAATATTATTATATTTACTATTTAAAAATTAAATTAGCTCTTTAAAAATTAAAGAGATAAAACATTTCATTTGATAGGACATAATAATATTAAAAATGCCTATCAAATGAAATGTTTTATCTCTTTAATCTTTAAAGAGCTAATTTAATTTTTAAATAGCAAATATAATAATATTTTTTATTTCTTTAGACCGGAATACTCGTTTAAAATTCTGTTTTGTAGTATGTCGACATTAAAATAAAACAACAAATATATATATATGTATGTAACCATTTACTTCAGGGTTATTATATTTTTTCCTGTTTAGCCTCCAGAAGTACCGTAAAGTATTACTTCAGAGGATGAATGAGGATGACATCTATGAATGTAAATAAAGTGTAGTCTTGTACATTCTCAGGTCGACCATTCCTGAGATGTGTAGTTAATTGAATCCCAACCACCAAAGAACACTGGTAATCACTACGTAGTATTCAAATCCGTAAAAAAGTTATTCTTGCCTTTGCTAGGATTTGAACCTTAGAATTCGACTTCGAAATCAGCTGATTTGTGATGACGAGATAACCTCTTGACCAGTCCGGTGGGTTTACCAATTAAGCCTACTACTCTTCAAGATCTGCGAAATCAAATTGTTACGGCAGTGAATTCAACAAACAGGGACCAGTTACCAATAAAAATAATTTGGGACCAATTAAAATAATGTTATTTATAAATTTCGATTTTACTGTTATTTATAAATCTCGATTTTTACATCTTTGTACGAAGTAAAAGAAGTATGACTGCGAAAAATTTCGGTTTTCAGATTTCAAAGGAAATTTCCATTTGATCATCCCTGAATCCATTTTGACTATTTTCGACGTGACGTCTGTACGTACGTATTTGCGTATACATCTCGCATAGCTCAAAAACGATTAGGCGTAGAATGTTGAAATTTTGGATTTAGGACTGTTGCAACATCTAATTATGCACCTTCTCTTTTAACTGCAATCGACTTGACCAAAAGTGTCCAAAAAAGCCCAATATCCAAAACATTTTGGAGTTCGTTAATGGGAAAAATCAGACCATGGTGATGGAAATGGGTGGGGGGGATTTTTCGAAAAAACAAAAATCGCTATAACTTTCTTATAAGTAAAATATCGAATTCTTTTAAACTTCCACTATTCTTTCGATAAGGGCCTAAAACTTATTTAAGTAAAGTTTCTTGATATCACCAACCATTGGCCCAGGGAGTCGAAAAAATGGGATTTTGAAGACAAAAAAAAATCACACCTCCGTTAATAGGTGCAGTATCGAAAATATTTAAAATGATCGTTAGTTCTCTAAACATTACCTAAAGCGTTTGTCTAAAACAATTTTTGATATGACCAACCCTTACGGTAAAGGATGACCAAAATGTTGCTGGAATTTTAATTAGTTGGGGCTTGTCGTATGTTACACATGTGGAACTTTTTTTCATATGCAACCACTGAAGGCTTTTCTTAACTTAAAGTTGGAAATCTTTTCTATCCTCTACTCAGAACCGGTGAAATCTGCCTCCGCTTTCAGGCGTGCCAAGAGGGATTTTTTTTTAATGCTAAATTCTCTGAAATAAATTTATCTGATTTTAAGTGATTAATCTTCTTACTGTTAATGTTTTGCGTCTATCTTAAACTAGATAATAGTGTATAGTAATAACAGAAAATAAGTGTTCGCAGCTAGGTAGGGTTATACTTAGAGAATAGTATATATATAACACAGAACAGTAGGTTCTTAGTACCAGTACTAGTGCTTATACGCGGGATGCTGTGTACTCGTAGAACCATTAGAAGAGGCTTATTAACGAGCTAGCAAGCACGTAAGTATGAGTCACGTTTATTGTACAACCATCCTATCTCCTTCTATATAGTTGCGTGCTTAGTTTTGCCGTCCGCGCCGACGGCTGTCTTTATATTAGACCAACGCGATGGCGATGTCTCTGCACGAACGACCATCCCCCAGTAGTGATTTGTCTTAGAGCCACAATAAAGAGTACGTGCTTTCTATAACTTTACTCCTTTCATACCCTCTTATACAAAGCCAAATCCAACGTAAAATCTTTTGAAAATTCCACCTACACACGATAATAAAAATCTATTACTTTTTATAAATAAAAATACTATTTTTTCTAATAAAACGAATTCATAGCTTAAATTTAATTTAATTAAATAATCAGCACTATTATTATAGAAAGAATAACTAACTGGATTAATTAGTAACAGACAGTTATAATTATTTTTATGTTTTTTTTATATATAGACAACAATAACTTTATATAAATATCCCCATTTGATACCAATTTTGATTACTTCAGCTGTAAGAGATACTGATCACAGTTGATTAAAGTAATAATGTACATTATTAACCGGTTACAAGAATTAAAAAGGACATAAACGTGAAACTTCACATTTTTCCTATAATCTTGGTTGTTCAAAAAAATAAAAAATAAAAAATTTATGTATTTTATGATACTGATCTGATGAAGGCTTTTCATCAATTTCATTTAACTCGTCCTGAGGAATGTTCAAATCTAAACAATTTTTTTTTTTATTTAAATATGTTATTTTTGAAAATAGATAAGCAATTTTCGGGGCCGATTAGTATCTTATATCAAATTATACATGCAATAACCAAAACGTTTTTATATGACTTTATATAATAAATCACTAGTCGCCCTGAAAATAACCTATATGTTATATTATTATAAAAAGGAATGTCCTCCTAACCCCGTAGGAGAAGACATCTGCCTTGTGACGATTCTGTTCGCCCCCTCCCGCCGTTACTAGCCTTGATGGGCTTTAACGGAAGTCGTCTTTCGCCCTCTAACTTTTTACATCTCACAGTAATAAGCCAGGCCTCGTTGAGATACCACCGATGTAAATGCCTCGGTAGATATTTACATCGGTGATTCTTAAACTCAGCTTTTGCATTCGCTGTAGGTCTCTTCCGGAAATCTTGAATATCCTCCTTCATCATTGCCCTTTAAACTAGCTAACCGAGTTCGCGGAAGCACGAACCCCGCTCCTAGTTCTACTTTTAGTGAGCTACTTTATTGTGTAAATGTCTCATAGATTCGAGGCAAATTTAAAACAACATACCACAAGAAATGTTGTTCGCAACAACGAAATTTAGTCCGAGTACCCTTAGTGGACTACAACTTAGTTCATACCCCAGAATTAGGTTAGTTTACGGACTCCGATCTGGTCTACAAAGGAGAAAAAAAAAGGAATGTCAGTGCATCATGGTACATACACGTTAATATACTGGAAAAAAGAAGAAAATGGTAAAATAAATCGAATTAATTGTAAGGAACCTAATCGACCAAAAGTAGATGGAATAATATCTACCAGATAAAGGTATTAGTAAAAAAGCCACAAAAAAAGATACCGGTAAATAAATTTTTACAATCAAACACATTTAGAATCTGAAATAGTGTTTTATTTTTTAAAATAATCAGGTTTCAACAACGTAGAGTTCATTGATGACTTTCATTTTCATAGG
Organism: Lycorma delicatula; assembly: GCF_047948215.1. NCBI lineage: Eukaryota > Metazoa > Arthropoda > Insecta > Hemiptera > Fulgoridae > Lycorma > Lycorma delicatula. Next base: position 59,834,608 of record NC_134462.1, read on the forward strand.
TAATGAATGGAATGCAAAACTTTGAAGATAAAAAACACATTACAAAGTTAGAATGTATACAGCATATTTATTAGATTATTTCCAACTTTTTCTAGGTTAGGCATGTAGGATTAAATGGAATTTTGTGATTATATTGAGCCCCGGGCCTTAACTATTTACTATAGAAAATGAAGCATTAATATTTGTAAATTTGCATAAAAAATAAATTTCGTTAAAGTTTCAAAATAAATCAAAGCGCAATAGAATTCAAGATAATATTCTAGATGAAATTTATAATTTTTACAATCAAATAATACAAACAAATCGATTGCAAGATATTTGCTAGAAAATTATTGACTTATGAATAAATATTTATATTAATGGAATTAGCAAACATAATTTTAATAGCAAATGATTATTACACTATTTGTTAGATCTCAATTAAGCCAGGCAATGAAAATAGCGTTATTTATTAAAATATATTGGATAGAGCAAATAATTTGAACTGGAATATAGATATTTTGATTTTTTCTTTTTTGATTCTAATGCCTAAACTTCATAGAACTATTTCAGAATAGAAATTGATAAATTGTAAAAATTTATTAAACTTTTGAAAATTCTTTCAACAATTTAGTTGAAAATGAAAAAAAAATTTCAGGATACAAAAAGTTTAGGGCCGCTTTTGTAGTTCTTTATATAATTGGTTATTAACCAACAAAGAGGATTTTGGTAAGGACTAATGAAGGAAGAATAGAAAAAATAAAAACTTACTGATACTTACAATGGTGATAGAGGTCTGGAAGAGTATAATCGAAATAAAAGGAAGGATAACAATGGATAAGGAAGCCTTCAGATTAAGAAGAGGAAATTACTGTGTAATAAAAGTCTAGACATAGAGTTAAGGAAGAAGTTAAAAAAATGCTACGTATGAAATGTCTTCTTGAAGTAGACGATTGGAAGTGAATTACAGACGATTTAAGAAGAGGGAAGGAACTGGACTGAGGCTTTTGTGATGTGGGTATGGAGGAAATAAGATGGATACAACATGGATAAAATGAGGAATGATGAAAGTAATGGGTTAAACAAGAAAAGAGCACTTTTGTGGTGAAATATGAAAAGAAAAGGAAACTTTTTAGGACATATGGTCAAAGAAAGCGGAATCTTGACAACTGTATAGGAGGGGTCAATAGAAGAAAGAAGGAAGAAGAGGGACAAGTTAATAAATGAAATGAAGGGTGAAAACTACATGAAGACGAAAGAGAAGGCTAGGGACAGAAATAGATAGACAGAAGTGGCGTAAAAGTCCTGCCGCCAGGCGGAACACCAGATGATGACGATGATTTTGCAGAAAATTATAAAATTAAATCGACCAATATAAAATTATAATTCATAAATGTGAAGTAAAATGAGATTACGCTGTCATCTTGTATCTTGAATTCATAATTGTCTTGATTTAAATTTCATTTGTTTTTTTTTATTCCATAATTAATTCTGAATGAAAAAATTGGGATCGAAAAGCATAAAATGTAATAATACATAAGAAAAGGTATGAAAAATTAAAGTATATTTCATAATTATATAAAATTGGGAACATGTACAACCTTAAAGCCTTATTCAACCTTATAAAACCTTTCCTAAGCCATTTTCAAAAACAAAACTATACATTTATTCCAATATATACACATAACGACACAGTACGATAAATTTAATTGACCAACACGATTTTAGAAAATTATTGTCATCTATATTACGTATTACGAGACAAAGCTAACCAGCAAATTATTATCGGAATCGGCAAAAAAATCATATTATATTTTATTTTTTATTCAAATTTTAAAACTGTAAGAAAAAAAGAGCGAAAAATATAGTTTGAGCTAAAACAAGTATATTACAACAAACTTGAGTAATGAAAGAAAATTTAAAATAATTTCAATTCATATCTTAACACTTTCTTGGTACGCCAAAAGGTAGAGTAAAATGATAAATAATTGACTGTTATTCATTAACTTTTTTATTCTACTCTTAAATCTACAGGAAAAAATAATTTTATAATTATAAGGATAGAATTTGAACTTTATATCAGTTATCTAAGAGAAAACCGAGAAAAATAACCAATATAAAAGTACACTACCACAAAGAAATACAACAAAATACTAACCACGTAATGTCTTGTAGTTATGTTTTAAACTAGTTTAAAAGATCAAAAATTTATAAAACTGTACTGATCAAAAGTCTTTGAAGAGACTATTCCATAAACAAGTAGTATAGATAACCCTAAACAACAAATCCTTGTTCGCAAACTAAAGACTAGTTTACATAAAGAAAACAAGGATTTACGTTTAGTTTCAGAAAAACGTTTAGTCTCGGAAGTGTTTTCTTTATATTTTATTCACATAGCAAATCTGCCTAAAGGAAATAATTAGTAATGTAAAATACAGAATATTATAAAAGAAAATTTTTAGTTTTTTTTCATTAAGATTGAAATGAATAGGGTTTTAACAGTAAAGCAAATAATTGAAGATATCAGATGCAAAAAAAAACTGGTTGAGAATAAAAGCATAGGTAAAACATGGAAATGAAGTAATTCATTAGATCATAAGTAATATTAATACATCGTGTGTGCGCGCAGAGCAACAGAATGAGTGTGTGAGTGCTCCAGAAGAATGCCGTTAAATTTTACAGCTGTATTTCTCTGTTTAAAATAATGAAAAAAGTTCATAATAAACATGTGTCCGGAAAAGGCTTTGTTTTTAAATTAGGAATAACAAAGAATTTTACCTTGCTTAGGGGCAAAATGAACCTATACCAAAATTCATCGAAAACCAACTGGAATCGAAAACCGGGGAAGAAGGGAGAAAGGGAAAAATCGGAAAAGGAAAATAGGGAAAATCGAAAAAGGTAAAACGGAAGAGGGTAAAAAAGGAAGAAGGGGAAAATCGGAAAAAGAAAAAGGAGGAAACGGGGAAAAGGAAATGAAAAGGTAAAAGAGAAAAAAGAAAAGGGGAAGAGGGAAGGGAAATTAGGGAAGAGGAAGGGGAAAATGAAGTAAGGGAAAGAGAAACAAAAGATGGTAAGGAAAACGGGAAGGGAGAGCGAAGCGGGTCATGACTCTCTGATCGTGACGGAAAGTGCAAGTAAACATAGAGCATGAGCGAAGCCGCGATGGAGATGCTAGATTTGGGATTGTTATAAATTTTTTGTCTTAAATTTTTTGTTATAAATTTTAATCTTTTTTGGACTTTTATATTGAACTATTTTATTCATTCATAAAATGGATTGGTCTAACAAATATTGTTAACTTTTCTTATCTTCTTTATATGTTTTCCTTTATTTAAGTTTTGAGCAACAATTCATTGTTTATTCCTTCAGTATTTTTCAAACAAATTTTTAATTAACGTTTCATCAGGATTTAATGAAAATCTAAATATAATATTGTTGATTAAATATTTTTTATTTATAAAAAAATAAGATTGCTATTAAAAAAGCATTGTGAGTGAAGTTAATGTGGGCAGTCGCAACGGGGTGCGGTACCAATATCATATATAAGAAAATATCATATGTAAGATAAATCTATTTAGAGATTATAATTAAAATCGCTGCTAGACGTTTTTTTTTACAGTTCAGCTAAAAATAAGATTATCATTAAAAAATAAAAACGTAAAAATCTTTTGATATTAATACAACATGTACAAAAATAAAACTGAATATTCCATACTGTTGATTAAAAAAAAATAATAATAAAAAAAGATTGAAATAAAAATGATGAAAATTTTGTTTATGAACTCTTAAGTTTTTCTTGAACGTATGTCAGAGATGTTTATTTTATACTGATTTCTCCTCTTGATGTTCTCAACCGTTTTCTATTTTCACGAAGTGTTTCCCCTTTTTCACGAACAAATATAGGTATCAATCTTGTCACTGCTCTTTGAGTACTCTAAACGACGATGAGTGTGTTAGGTGTATTTTTCCATGAACTATGTGTATGTTAAAAGTACTTTTTTGTATTTTTTCATGAATTGTGAGGTAAGAAGAGATATAAGTAGAGTAGGTAGGGATGATTTGAGTTAGCAAACAAAATACGAACGGGAGCAACTCTCAAGTGTCATTATATTACTAGCAAGCATATGAGATCTTACGTTATATGGACGCCATTTAAAACTTCCTTTCTGAACTAGGTTAACTCCCATTTTAGTACTGCTAAATAAATTTTTAGGTTTCGTTATAAAGAACTAACAATATTATAAATGTATGATTATTATTATTATTTGCAACCTGCACAATATTTATTAAAAATATTTCGCCCTAATTAAGAATGTACATATTCCATTTCACGGTGTATTTATCTTACGTTTTTACCATTATATATATATAATAACAGTAATAATTGAAGAACATAAAAAAGAAGCTGTAATAAAGTCCGCCAAGGATGTTCCCTATCCGCGTTACTACTTAATCTTTACATAGAACTAGCATTTAATGATATTAAAGAACAATTTAGATCCGAAGTAACTATACAAGGTGAAAAGATAAAGATGCTACGATTTGCTGATGACATTGTAATTCTAGCTGAGAGTAAGGATTTAGAAGAAACAATGAACGGCACGGATGAAGTCCTACGCAAAAACTATCGCACGAAAATAAACGCAATGAACGTAATGAAAGTAAACGAACGAACGGAATGAAACGTAGTATAAATAATGTAGATAAACCACTGAATATAAAAATAGGAAGAGAAAAAATTACAGAGGTAGAAAAATTTTGTTATTTGAGAAGTAGAATTACTAAAGATGGATGAAGCAAGAGCGATATAAAATGTCGAATAGCACAGACGAAACAAGCTTTCATTCAGAAATATATTTTGTTTACATCAAAAATTAATTTAAACGTCAGGAAAACATTTTTGATAGTATATGCTTTTAGCGTAGCTTTTTATGGAAGTGAAATTTGGACGATCGGAGTACCTGAAAAAAAAGATTAGAAGCTTCTGAAATGTAGTGCTATAGAAGAATATTAAGTATCAGATAGGTAGATAAAGAGACAAATGAAGAGTTGTTGCGGCAAATCGATTAAGAAAGAAGAATTTGAAAAAAATATAGTTAAAAGGAGAGATCGACTTATAAGCCACATATTAAGCCATCCTGGAATAGTCGCTTTAATATTGGAGGGACAGGTAGAAGGGAAAAATTGTACAGGCAGGCAACGTTTGAAATATGTAAAACAAATTGTTAGGGATGTAGTATGTAGGGAGTATACCGAAATGAAACGACTGGCACTAGAGAGGGAATCTTGGAGAGCTACATCAAACCAGTCAAATAACTGAAGACAAAATATAAATATATGTATGCATATATTTTTGAAATGTATTAAGTTTTAATAATGAAGGAAAACGAACGCATTAATTTTCCTACATATGATTGGAGAACTTATCCTTTATCATTGCTCATCACAAGAGTGATATAGAGTAATGACATATAACTGATTTTATGATAAAATCATAAAATCAGGTATTTTCTCAAAGTATTTTCTCATTAAGATTCAAGAAAATTAGTTGGCAAACTTCTGCTTTCCAACACACACACATACATATGATTTATCATATACATATATATGATAAATACACATAAAACACACAGCACATATTTTTGCATTACAGATAAATTACTTCGTACTTGGTCACTGATCATGCTTGGTTTTGTTTTCATTGATTTTTGTAATTTTTTTCGTGAAAATGGAAATTTTATCATTTCGGAGAGCAATTTCTCTACGCTTACCTATGTTTTAATTAAAACGTAACAATTTTAAATTAACTTAAATCTAATTACATTAAAAATACTGAACATTAAAAAGTATCTACTGTTTCGTTTCTTTATAAATTTTACCTTTTAGAAGAAAGTATTTGAATTAAGTACTAAACTGTTCTTCGTTCGGCAATAACTTTATCAAGTAAAAATTTTTAAAAATACTGGTTTCAATTTTTTTTTGAAGTCGTTTTTATTTTTTAAGATTATATTTTGATAAAATTTCTGGATTCAAATTTAAAAAAAAAAAATGGATAATAAAATTTGTTTTACAATTATTAATTCATCACACGTTGAAAATTAAAGCAGCCTAATACATTTTTAAAAGTTATATATTTTATTTCGTGCCAAAAACCAAACAAATAATAAAATTTGTTATTATACCTGTAGCTAGTTATTTTAAACATTTGAGATATTTTCTCAAATTTCAAATAAAAATTATATAAATATAGAATAAATAAACAATAGTTTAATTATTTAAATAGAATAGAAAACCAAATTATAAAATAATAACAGATATATCATGAAGAAAAAAGGAGAAGAGTACATAAAAAAATTGAGTAGGAAAAAGCGGTATGATAAAGAGAAGATTATTACAGAAAGAAAATGCGAAAAAATGAAAACAAAATTACTTTTAAGGGAAATAATTCAAGATTGTTAGGATGAAACAAAGAGAAAAGTTAAAAGTTGTAGATAAGATCAGCGTGCTAAAATTTCATAAAACTGTCAACGGGTAGAACCCTACGAATTTTCATCCCGTGAGTATAAGGAAAAGTTATTTATTACGATGTACTATATTACGTTCATGGAAAATTCAAAAGTTCATTTATTTCCCTAAAAAAAATATCAGATTTCCATGGAAGTAAGAATCAAGTTTATCTGCAATATTCTTCATCGTTATAGATGGACATTAATAACAATCTATAATAAAAACAGTCTATACGAATGTAAATTTTTTTTATTTTATTTATCTGGTAAGCGCTATTTTGTTTTTATGTAAACTGTTAATACTACTTAAGGTTTAGCGTAAATGGCTTTTCACTGTACATAGAACAACTTAAGTACCTTACAAAGGTTAATAACTAAGATATACTAATCAACATCTATTTAGAACGAGTTAATTCAAAAATTACAGTGATTTGTTTATTATTACCACTTGTGATAAATATTGGGCACGTTTATAATTAATCCCGAATTATTTATTTTATTTTAAACGGTTTCCGTAAATATATATATATATATATATATATATATATATATATATATACACACACGAGAGGTTATCTCTGATTAACAACATTTCTAAGTTCATCGTCACCCACGAATTCCTTACCACTCTAAAATTCTTTCAATTTCCCAAACAAATGGTAAACAGGAGAAGCTAAGTCCTGACTACATGGTGGTGATCGTAAATTTCCCATCAAAATGTTCTCAGTAAATCACGTGTCGGTCATGCAACATGTAAACGTGCATTATCGTGAAGCAGGACGACGCCGTCGGTCAACCGCCCACGTCGCCAATTTTGAATACCGCACCATAACTTACGAAGAGTTTTGCAGTAGGCTTCTAAATTTATAGTCGTTCCACGTGGCATGAAATCGATCAGCAGTATGCCAAACCGATCCCAAAAGACTGTGGCCATCAGTTTGCGTCCAAATAGTTGTGGTTTGACCTTTGTCGGTTTGGTTGGTGATTGAGGATGACGCCATTCACTTGATTGCAGTTTTCTCTCTGGCGTGTAATACGAAATCCATGTTTCATCGACGGTAACGATTGAATTATGGAACTCATCACCTTTTTCTGTGTAGCGCATCAAAAATTCCAAAGCAAATCCCATTCGGATTTTTTTGTGACGTTCCGTTAAGACGTGCTGTACCTAACAAGCACAAACCTTCTGAAGCCTAAATGGTCATGACCAATGCGACCGATAACAGTTTTTGGAACATCAGGAAAAAAAGAGCCAGGTAGGAAATCGTTGAGCGACGATCTTTTTTGATTTCATCATCGTCGCGATTCAACAAGTCCCCAGTGATTTTCGAGAGCCTCCCCGACCGTTCTTCATCACATACACAAAAATTCCGTTACTTCTAAACTTTTCACACCATTTTCGGATGTTTCTTTCATTCATTACACTATCAACATACACAGCAACCAACTGCCTATGAATTTCAGCCGGCTTAAAGTTTTGATGATTTAAAAAACTTATGACTCCACGTATTTCACAGTCGGTGGCAACATTGATTTACTTATTTATTTTATAACGTAATAACTCACACGTAATCAAAGATACTATAACGCGACAACTTACAGACAAAAATACAGTGTGTACATTACTAGCGTGGCCATGAACGACACAGTTTCGTTAACCTTAGAGATATTTCCCAACGGTCTTTACTTCAAAGACATCCCTCGTATACTGTGAACTCATTCAACCCGTAATAATCACGGGTTTATAATCGCCAAGTATCTCAACTGATAGGTATAGATTAACGATACAATAATAGTAAACTATACAATTTGTGTAGTTATAACAAACAGCCTAAAACAAATATCTTTGTGTAAATCAGCAAAATTTTAACAGTTAAATTTTCCCAAAAGATTGTTAATTCGTATTACAATAATATACTTTTGCATAATCTTTAAAAAATTCATGGCAAACAAATAAGATTTTAATTAGTTTACTTTTTTTGGAATATTACATTTTTTCTTTATTTTCAGCCTTCATACTCTTTTTGAAAAATTAGAGAGAAGAAAAACACTTTTTTCACGACAATAACCATTATTTTAGTAATACTTATTCCAATTACTGAATATTAAATAATAATAATACATTATGCAACAAGACTATAATGATAGCCATTAATGCACAGTGCGAGAAGTTACAACACGCGCCTTGATGAATGTATAAACTTTGCAAGAGTGCATTTTTACTACGGCTGAGAAAATATTGTGATCAATACAAATCAGTGAAAGAATATATTTTTCTTCATTTTTCAAAAAATGTTTTCTTTAATAACGATTGGTGTTAAAGACATTTCTTCCTCAGAACCCGGCATAATTATCAAAAGGATAAACAGTGTAATATAGAAACTTAGTTACCTATCGGTATACTTTCAAATTAACCTTTGTTTGATAACTACGAAATCGGATTAAATTCAAAGTAAAAACAGCAACCTATACGTTAAACAATACCCGCTTCTGATCGGTCAATGATTGAAAAGAGGAGGGTTTTGATCGGTTGAACACCTGTATCATATGAAAATCTGTTTCATAACAACATTCGTTATGATACAGGTTCCAGTCGCTCATTGAACTCAATCATTGAAATTCAGCCGTAGAAAAATAATTTTTATTGCTATCGGTGCATAATAATACATTACATGTCAGGAATAGGTGGATATTTTACGAATACAATATTAAAAAGTTAAAAAACAGAAATACCAAAAAAAAAAAATACTTACAAACATTGTTGTTTAATCTACGACAATTAGTAATATTGGATAATTAAAGTGTGATCGGATGACAATTTTATATAGAGTATATATTTTTTTCAAATTATTTAAATATATTTAATATTATTTATATATATATATATATATATATATATATATAGCCTATGACACTCCCGAACGTAAGAATTCCAAGCGTGGTCATACATCTAAATTGGTACAGCCGTTGAGCTGCTATTGTTCCGGTGGAACAAATAAACACATATACACCCTAAATACAATTCGCACTTTTTTGGACAGACGTGTAAAAACACTAATAAGATAACAACTTTACACTTATGAGATATGAGGTTTCCGAATCGTTCAGAATGATGCGTTGAGATGCGAGTTATTCAAAAACGACTAATTCATCTGATTGATTTTTTTCATGTTTTTTAAATTTATTTAAACATATATATATATATATATATATATATATATATATAGACTATGACACTCGATAACGTAAGAATTCCAAAGCGGGGTCATATATCTAAATCTGTTCAGCCGTTGTGCTGCTGCAGAGGAACATACATGCATACATCCTATATACATTGCACTCCATTTTGGACAGTCACGTAAAAATAAAGGAATGTCTTAGAATTTGCTTGAATGGATCAAGGAAAACCTATGAAAAAACCTTGATCAGAGCAGTATACCCCCTCCAAAAAAAAAAAAAAAAATTAATTATAGAATAAAAGAACGATGTGATTAAATCTCATATAAATTTATTTAAAATATAGGCAAACTGTATCAATTACACGAAGATGCAAGATATAATTTATAACCACAAAATAAATAATAATTCAGAAAGCAACTATGAAAATTATTTGAGCACTTATTTATCTACTTGTTGAACTAAGATAGTGAAAGTTCAAGTTTTTTTAAATTATTTATTGGTATTATTTAAAAATTCATCGACAGAGTAATATTGTTTCTATAAAAAAATGTTTTAATTTATTTTTAGATAAATTTGTGGGAAGTCATTTTTTAATGGTTTTGTAATTTTAAAAAGTGACAATGAAACCATAATAAGGTCAACGTATAGTAATGAATTATATGAATATAGTTTTATTGACTGGTTTAATAGAGGCGAGTATTAAAAAAAAGAGCAATACTCGCCTTAAAAAAAAGAAAAGAAGTGTAGAACTGTATGTATGTATAGAAGATTAAGAAGTATGCATATTTCAACTAAATACAATAAGATAAAGAAGAAAACGTAGAAGACAAAAGAGTACAAGAGAAAGAAGCATAGTATTGATCAAAATTATTTACCTCTAACATTCTGGTTGAATTTTTACAGGGATCCATAGCGGATACTGAAACCTGAAAATGTAAGAATATCGAACCAAAATAGACTTTTTTATTCAATAATCATTGTCATAAAAAATATGAGTTTCGGATTGGAAAAAATGGATACTTACAAGATGGTAAAGCAGAAATTTTTTTAATAAACCTGAACTTCGTAAGAGTGTAATGTATGCTTTTAATTATTTATTTGAAACATTTATATTAAATTTATATTTATTCACAAATAGGCTACACTTATAACATAATTTTTGTTACGTTATAAAACATATAAAAATATAAATGATTCATAAATATACATTTTTATCGAAACGTTCATTTTTATAAAATCAAAAAAGGAAACAGTTATAATTTAATTATTGTCATTGTAATTATTTAAAAATTAAAGATTAGTATACTTATTATTTTTATTAATTTATAATATATTTTATATTAATAAAACTACTATGCTTTAATTGATAACTGATTTTAAGTAGTTTAATAAAAAATAAATAATTTTTAAAAAAATGTATATTAACACTTATATTAAAAAAAAGAATTCCCTCTCTTTATAAAATAATGTAAGCGTTAAATATTTTCATATTAATGAAAGGAAAATAAATAAACTTAGTGTGTAGAGAGAACACCATATCAATAGCATGCTGTGCGATCGTATCGTATAAGTACTGCAAGCAGTACCGCTTCTCTTCTTCCCCCAGTATTGATAAAAATTTAAAAAAAATTGAGTTCAATAACTCATGGATCTATTCAGAAGAGAAAATGGTCAAGTAACGAAATATATAAATAAATAAATGCGGGAATAATTTTAAAAATTATTTAAAGAAAAATGTGATAATAAATTCGCCTATTTTCCTATTATAATTTATTTTATTACAATATTATACTTAAATGCTTTGAAATATTATACAGTCGCACTATATATATATATATATATATATATATATATATATATATCGAGTATTTCTAAAATGGTGGGCTGGCTATACTTTTTCTTGTAAAACTAAACAAAAAATATCCTAAGGAAACGCAATTTCTCCTTCGTTCTCCTACTGTCCGCCATTTTTTATTTTTATATAAAAATGTATATCTCAAGTTCGGATAGAGAAATCACATTACTATTTGGTAAGCGTCTTTGTAATAAAGTTTTAAAATTATAAAAAAATGAGGACTTAAATACTTTCGCAAATTAGAAAATGCCGGCCATATTTATTTTCCAATCGGTTATATCTCCTTAAATATAAGTTTTATCAAAATGTAAGTTATTTTCTAAAATATTAAGCCTTTTATTTTGAACAAAATGACATTTCATTTTTAAAATCGGTTAACAAATAGCCGAGTTTTGGCAGAAAACAGATGTAATTATGTGTCTGTTTTTATGTCCACTTTACGTTCAATTCGATGAAATATTGTTTTTATTTATTGTTTATTCTAGTATTGTAAATTAGTATCAAATTAAGTAAATATTTTCTCACAATAATAGACTTAATAATTAAAAGAATAAAACAACTACCTGTGATAAGGTTACGTTGTAAATGTTGTAGAACATGAAGTATGTAATATATACGAGAAATACATAAGTTTACTTACAGATAAAATGACTAAATTACTCTTCAATAATATTTTTCAATATTAGAACGATAAGGCACTTAACATATACACTGAAATACTTATAGTAGTTATAAATGTATTCAATGTAAAACGAAACACAGCCAAGCACAGAAGTCACGCACAACTGATTGTTTTTCTCTCGCTCGGTCTAACTCGGTTCCACCGAATTCACCCGAATGAACGTATCACAATAAAGCATTACGTATCATACAATACCCAGCTGTATGTTTCTGCCTCGCTCGACTAAACTCAGTTCTCTGACTATACCCGAATGAGTGTTTCACTACGTAGCCTGACAGATACGATTTTTTCAATGCCCATCCAAAATTTTGCGGCGCGCCTAGTCTTCACTGTAAAAAATTATAGTACTTACGTATTAACGCCACCGCAGCTACAGTTTTATTTAAAAACAAAGTAGTCAATCAGATTTCGGTGGAAATGAACAGTCTCTTTATTAATTTTAATAAATGGTTATTTATATTTATTTATTTTATAAATATAATTTAACCAAACTTAACCTACGCTCGCTTCGCTCGCTAATCTTGACTAATTAACACCGTAATTTTTTGAGTATTTATTTAATAAATTCAGTAATTATTGTAATTATTTATTACTTAAATAATCAAAACACTCCTGTTAATTAGTCAAGGTTAGCGAGCGAAGCGAGCGTAGGTTAAGTTTGGGTAAATTATATTTATAAAATAAATAAATATAAATAACCATTTATTAAAATTAATTAAGAGACTGTTTTGCATATATGTTAAACTCCATATCGGCCCATTTTCCACCGAAATCCGATTGACTACTTTATTTTTAAATAAAGCTGTAGCTGCGGTGGCGTTAATACGTAAGTACCAAAAATACTCTTATTGAAATATATTTATATATATTAAAATATATATAATTTAATTCGATGCAATTCATTTTTTGATCAAACCGGTGAATTTCTAGCGAAAGCTACAATTATATAACGGTTGACTTGCAATTGAATTGAATCATTACTGGACCTGAACTCTAAGTCACAACTGGATCTGAGGTTTACGAAACTGTAATGTTTTTGAAAATATTAAATATAAAACTATCGTATTTGTAATATAAATTAATTAATTGAAAGCAGGGAGAAATAAAATGACTGAAATTAAAAAACTCTCTTTTAAAATAATATAAAGTGTAAAGTATAATAATAAGAAAGAAATTTAATAATTATCTAATTAAAGCATTCTCCTTTATTAGACCACAAAATTTGAAAAGGAGTTACTCAGTTTACAGAAGTATGAAATATATTCCAAGATAATAAAACCTTAATGACAGAAATTTGTCAACTATTCAGATATTTGGATATGAAAGTTTGAATAATTAAAATTTTAATTGAAATTAAGAGCATTCTGAAGTGAATAGGCCTAAACTCATATATATAAACGTATTATTCACGTGTGATAGAGGTTAAATTAATCATTATCTCTTTATTTATCCAATACAGAAAACCCATAAAACCATTAAAAATTCATAAAAAATGACAGATTTGGAAAATGATCGCGGAAATGCTCAATTTTAAATAAATTTGATCTTTAAAAATTAGTCCATAAATTCAACAGTTATAAGCATTTAAAAATGTTAACAAAAACAAAAAATTACTTGATATTTTTATTGGAAAACAAATCATTGACGATTGTATTTCATAGCCGAAGGGTAAAATACTAATAAAATAAAATCAAATAAAGTTATAAAAAAATAAGGAAGAATACAATCAAAGACACATAGGAGCAAAAATCGATATTTTGAGGAACTGTTCAAATTTCAGAAAACAACGGATTTTAGATAATTAATTTTAAGAAAATGTTGTTTTTTTTTAAATAAACGAGTATACATTGTTTTTTAATTAAAATTTACTATTAATTAAAAACAAGGAAGGCTAAAATTAAAATTCATACACTCTTTGAAAGATCAAGGTACCGATATACCGATTCATTACTAGAAAAATTTAAGTATGTATACTGTAAATACAGTAAAATACATTCAAAATTTGTTTTCCATATGATTTAATGAAACATTACAAAGTTGATGCATTCAACAGTAGGTAACTTCATACATTTAGTAATTACATTTTATATTTATTAGTGTAATTACTAAATTTTGAAGGCAGTAATCCAGAATTGCATCAACAGCATATTATTACGTAGCCTACAATTGGATATAATGTACAATATAAGATGAGCGACATAATAGTAGCGAATTCCATAACACACTGTCAAGAGACATATTGCTGTAACCTCGATGTGATGTATGCTATACCACATCATTATGGCACATTATGGCAGATGTCATGTTACAATCATTTAACTAATTTGTATATGTTATTAAATTATATTAACTTGTTATTCAGATCTTTGCACATAAACAATTACTATATTATTTCCTTTTTAAATATATATATATTTTTTTTTTTAAGAAATTTTGTCGTCAAAATTAGTAATATAATTTTTAAATTAACCAAATGGTATTAACAATTGATAACAAATAACATTCAATACTTATTTATCTTCCCATTTTTTTTTTTTTTACAACAGAATTATAGGGGGTACTGATTCATTCTGGCTAGTTTTTGACATCAGAGTACCCCCCCTTATTTATCGTTGACCTTGAATCATATCTACCGTTTTAGCCCATGGTTTTGTATCAAATACGATCTTTTAGTTACAGAATTTTTGTAATTGAATTATCACATAATGAAATTGTTATGTATATAAATATTATCACACTGTGATTATTATTGGTTTGATACTTATAATACTATCTGTTCAGTTTTTGGTCAAGGTCGCAGACACAACGTTGTTCGAGAAACCACAGTTTTGCCGATTTCGCAATAACGGGCTAGAGTTTGTCAACAAATCAGTAAATGGTGTTTTAAACAACATAACCCAAGGTAGTTTATTATTACAATTCTGACCTGTGTGCGAATGCTAATGTCAGCTGTTTGTCGGTGAGTTCTCTATGTGCGTTGGATGTGTTAGCTTCGGTGCTGTGTACATTGTTCTTTTGTTGTCAATAAATCGTCGCGTCAAGCTCTTTACATGATTTAAGTTATCTAAAGACTTTATTTAATTTTTACTTTCTGCTCACGGCTGTTTCTGTATTGTCGGAAAAGCTAGAATTATATTATTTTTTAAGTGAAATGTTGTGCTGGGTAAGACTGGTCGTGCTATGTGTTTTCGTACTATAAGTTAATTATGTGTTTGAATTCCTGTTTTTTTTTTTTTTTTTATTTTGTGAATGTAGTGTTTATTCAATTATTCTCAGTTTAAGTCTTCTGTTCTTGTAACACAAATGTTATTTACCATTGTTTTCATTTTATTACAGTTGATGCATAAACTATTCTTGCGTTTCTGGTATAATTATAAATTAAAAAAACTTTAAATAATGATGACGTGCTGTTTGATTTTTTTCTCTCTTTCGTAATCACTACCCAATCCAGACCATCAGATCCTCTCAGAACACTATCACACTAGAAAATGACATACCAACTTCTGTTTTTTTTTTTTGTATTTTTTTATTCATCTCCTGAAATTTATTATTTTAATTTATTGCATAAAGTAAATTGTAATTATTATATATAATAATAATAATCTCAAATTACGAAATTCACTAAAATATTAAATGATAATTTAACAAGAATTTTATTTCTTTTTACAATCTAGTGAACTCACTATACCAGAAATCCTATATAATGAAACCCACGTCCTTCACAATTAAAAATATATATCTTTAAAAATATTTTGTTCTCTTTTTTTTTTTTAATCGAATAACACTTCATTTTTCTTATTTTTTTTATTTTTGAGAGAAGAAAAAAATTCCAATTTTTCCTTCATTATTAATGGTTGAATTAATTTTAATCGTAAATAGCTGGATGAACTAATCGAATTTAGCTTTATATAACTAATACACGTTCTCCCTCATCCTTCCCCGCTTAGGATGCATTTCACAGAAATATTTTAGATGCCACAAATTTCAATAAACTGTTACAAATAAAACTGGGAACTCAAAAATACACTTTAGGAAAAATACGACTTAAAACGTCTTTGTGGAAAATAATTTTTGAAATTGTAACAAAGGATTTCGTACTTCTCATAATCTCTCTCATGAAAGATTTTTGTAATGACCTTGTTTTTTTATATCACTTTTGGTTAAAGCTTTGTTATACGAAATATTAAGTTAGATTTTTAACAAAACTAAAAATTCAATCCAAAAGAAAAGAATAAAATTAAAAAAATGTTTCTTAATTTGAAAGAAGAATTCAAAAAGTAATAAAGTAATCTTTAAAGAATACTGATTTCGACAATAAAAAACGAATTCTTTCTCGATTCTTTTTAAATTTGGATTTATTGAAGACGATACAAAATTAAAAACAATACCAATAATAATTTAATTTGAGAGCAACATTGGAAGGTCGATTAAAAGGAATTCTTCAAATTGTTTAAAAATGTACTTTTTAAATTTAATTTTCTACCTTTGTCCAGATTTTCATAAAGATTTGTATGAAAATAATTTGAATATAAAATAATATATTATTATGATGTAA
This sequence comes from Lycorma delicatula, assembly GCF_047948215.1. NCBI lineage: Eukaryota > Metazoa > Arthropoda > Insecta > Hemiptera > Fulgoridae > Lycorma > Lycorma delicatula. Next base: position 59,851,365 of record NC_134462.1, read on the forward strand.
CGATATAATATTCCGCAATAATAACGAAACATAAATTATCTTTAAATCACCTAATATTACGTATTTCTTTTTTTATTTCTCCACTTCATTTATATGAAGAAGTTTGTTACAAAATCAACAAAGGAATTTCCTCTGCAAAATAAAGAACCACTGAAATCGATACAGATAAATTTCGTGAAGACTAAGTTTGAGTAAACTTAAAATAAACGTACTGACCAATTATTAACATTTTATATATATTGAATGAAAATGAACAGTCTTTAGTGCCTTGTGAAAAATATTTTAAGTACACTAATGAATAGTTTAGAATCAACAGATGGAGAGTACCTGGATACTTGGATAATGAACTACGTGAAACCAATATATATATATATTTATTTTTAATGGAAAAAATGACTTATTTTACAGTTGGTAAGCTTAATAATTATAATATCCAAATTCAGATTTTTCCGGAGAGAATATATTAATTTGATTTTAAAAGCCAAAGTAAAAGATGGATCTTCAAAGTCATTTAAAAGTAGCAGCAATATTTTTTAATATAAGTTGCTTTATTACAGAATAGTTGCCATATAAGGTAAAAATAATTTAAATTACTAATAAATAATAAAATTAAAATAATTGGTAGAAATCTAGTTTAATATGAATAAATCAAATAGAAAAATTGATTTTAAACAAAAGATATGAACAATAGAGATCAACATACAATTTTTAAAATTGTTACAGACTTTTCTTTGCTTGATGAATTAATTCACCACAGAAAAAATACGTGGGAATATATAAATGGAATTTTTTAGGGTATGAAAAATGCCATTCCTAATTGGAGTTTTACCCTGATAAAAAGCCGAGACTCTACCATACTTCTCCGAGGAGATCGATTTTATATATCATCATTAAGGAAAGGCCTACAGTGATAAAGAAGAAGAAACGGGTAATTTAAAACTGTTATGTAGATGTCAATTTTAGAATAAAATTATTAAGAATAAAACTGAAAATATGATGAATAACGGAGTACTTTTTCGTTTCTCCCCCCAAAACTTTGCAAGTTTTTCATCTGTAAATAACTCAAATTATTGATATTAACAATAATATTGCAGGAAATATTGATATTAACAATAACCCGATAATGCACTAACACGCTGTTTTATACCGGTCATTTTAAAGATTCTCCATATTAACATCTTTACATTTTAAAAATATAAGCATTATTGCTTTAATTATAGATATAAATTATAAATATAATCTAACCAAACTTAACCTACGTTCGCTTTGTTCGTTAACCTCGACTAATTAACAGTAATGTTTTAATTATTTAAATAATAAAAAATTGTAATAATTACTGACTTTATATTTTATTTGTATTCTTCCTATTTAGCCCCCAGGAACTACCGTTCAGGTATAACTTCAGAGAATGATATGTATAAGTGTAAATGAAGAGTAGTCTTGTACAGTCTTAGTTCAACCATTCCTGAGATGTGTGGTCAATTGAAACCCACCACCTGAAACACCAGTATCCACGATCTAGGATTCAAATCCGTATAAAAGTAAATGGCTTTACTAGGACTTGAATGCTGGAACTCTCGACTTCCAAATCAGCTGATTTGGGAAGACGCGTTCACCACAAGACAACTTGGTGGTTTATATTTATAAACCCATCGGGTTAGATTATAAATATAATCTAACCAAACTTATTAAAATGCTAACATTAAATGTTATATGGGATTATTGGGTTATTTCTCCACAACCCGGTTATTGTTAATATCAATATTTTCTACTGTTTTGAATTATTTCCTGGTGAAAAACCTGCAAACTCTTGGGGAGGGAGAGAAACGAAAAATACCAATAATTTTTTTTTTTTGTCTTCAGTCATTTGACTGGTTTGATGCAGCTCTCCAAGATTCCCTATCTAGTGCTAGTCGTTTCATTTCAGTATACCCTCTACATCCTACATCCCTAACAATTTGTTTTACATATTCCAAACGTGGCCTGCCTAGATAATTTTTTTCTTCTACCTATCCTTCCAATATTAAAGCGACTATTCCAGGATGCCTTAGTATGTGGCCTATAAGTCTGTCTCTTCTTTTAACTATATTTTTCCAAATGCTTCTTTCTTCATCTATTTGCCGCAATACCTCTTCATTTGTCACTTTATCCACCCATCTGATTTTTAACATTCTCCTTATAGCACCACATTTCAAAAGCTTCTAATCTTTTCTTCTCAGATACTCCGATTGTCCAAGTTTCACTTCCATATAAAGCGACACTCCAAACATATACTTTCAAAAATCTTTTCCTGACATTTAAACTAATTTTTGATGTAAACAAATTATATTTCTTACTGAAGGCTCGTTTCGCTTGTGCTACTCGGCATTTTATATCGCTCCTGCTTCCTCCATCTTTAGTAATTCTACTTCCCAAATAACAAAATTCTTCTACCTCCATAATCTTTTCTCCTCCTATTTTCACATTCAGTGGTCCATCTTTGTTATTTCTACTACATTTCATTACTTTTGTTTTGTTCTTGTTTATTTTCATGCGATAGTTTTTGCGTAGGACTTCATCCGTGCCGTTCATTGTTTCTTCTAAATCTTTACTCTCAGCTAGAATTACAATGTCATCAGCAAATCGTAGCATCTTTATCTTTTCACCTTGTACTGTTACTCCGAATCTAAATTGTTCTTTAACATCATTAACTGCTAGTTCCATGTAAAGATTAAAAAGTAACGGAGATAGGGAACATCCTTGTCGGACTCCCTTTCTTATTAGGGCTTTTTTCTTATGTTCTTCAATTATTACTGTTGCTGTTTGGTTTCTGTACATGTTAGCAATTGTTCTTCTATCTTTGTATTTGAACCCTAATTTTTTTTAAATGCTGTACATTTTATTCCAGTCTACGTTATCGAATTCCTTTTCTAGGTCTATAAACGCCAAGTATGTTGGTTTGCTTTTCTTTAATCTTCCTTCTACTATTAATCTGAGGCCTAAAATTGCTTCCCTTGTCCCTATACTTTTCCTGAAACCAAATTGGTCTTCTCCTAGCATTTCTTCCACTCTCCTCTCAATTCTTCTGTATAGAATTCTAGTTAAGAGTGGACCGACTTATAGAGTTTTGCACGAAGTATAATTTAGTAATTGCCAACACCCAATTTAAAAATCATAATAGAAGAATATACACTTGGAAAAAGCCAGGCGATACTGCAAGGTATCAGATAGATTATATCATGGTTAAGCAAAGATTTAGAAATCAACTCGTTGGCTGCAAAACTAATGGATGAACGTAGAAAATATAAGAATGCTAGTGATGAAGAAAGTAAAAGGAACTATCGGCAATTAAGAAATGCTATAAACAGGAAGTGCAAACTGGCGAAAGAAGAGTGGATTAAAGAAAAGTGTTCAGAAGTGGAAAGAGAAATGAACATTGGTAAAATAGACGGAGCATACAGGAAAGTTAAGGAAAATTTTGGGGTACATAAATTAATACCAATAATAGTTCAACGTATTTTTAATAATAGAATACATTTAAAATTACGAAATGAATTTGCCTGATAAAAACCATTCCGTTCATTTCAATATATTAAAGAAATTCTCCTTATTTTCGATATTTCTTTTATTTTGTCAACCATTGTTTACTGTTGACGATATACATCTGTCTTAAACCATAGGCAATAAGTTCATAATTTTTCAGTATATCTTAACACAATGATTCGGCCCACCAATCTCGTCCTTATTTTTATCAAATTCTGTCAAATATTAAACAAACTACAATAAACTTCTTTGTCTGTAACTTCTTTCATAAATTTTATATTTATTTTAAGGATCAACAAGGCTCTCGCACAAAATTTGCACAGCCCTTCTTTCTGTAAATTCATAGCTATTTTCTTAATCATTCTATTTTACAGAGACTAGAAATACCATTTTGGTAGGTTGCTCCTTTCAATCTGTCTATAAAAATTAACTGATGGATAACATTTTTTTCTAATCGAGAGGAAAAATCATCCATCGATTTTTTACGGATGTCTACATTATGCAAGCTGCATACCTAATAGTCATTAAGTCAAAATAAAGCTTAATTTTCATCTTTAAAAAATTTAAATTAAAAAAAAATTATCAATGTTAAAGATTTATGACTAGAACACGACCAGTATTTATTAACTGAAAAGAATTCTTTTCGAAATATTAATCTGAATAACTTTGAGAGATGGACACTATACTGCTGTCAACATATAATAGCGTCATAAATTATATTAGTCCCATACAGTAATACGATATAGCGAACGGGAAAGCATACCTGGCTAGTAGACAATAACAAATTTCTTGCAACAAAGTTTATCAGCGCGTAACACTTCATGGTCGAGAAAGTGGTCAGTGGGGGAAAATTCTGTGATGGTGGGAGAAGTTATGGTAGAGAGAAAACACCAGAAATGTTTGAGCCAACAACAATCTCTACCCCTTCCCTTAAACTATATTTTACCCGGTTCCTCCCGCCTCTTTCCACATTTCCTGCCCTTATCCTGTCTTCATCAACAAACTATGGTGACCCGAAATTTATTGTTGTCTTGCTAATTTATGTTATTAGTCAAGCAAGAGCTGTGACCACCCGCCGGCGCCGGGTAATGCGTTCATATAATCCAACCCATGTTGGCTACCTCAAATGAATGCTTTAACTAATGTTCAGGTCTATGTCAACTGTAGGCTACATTTTATAACAAAACAAAATTGTATAATTCCCGTTACATTATTAATATTTATGAATAAAATTAGTTAATTAATTTAAAGGTACTACTGCTTTATTTTATCTTCGTATTCGTTAAACTAATAAAAAATTTTATTGTTATAATTCCTATCGTTTATTATAACTGGTTGTTGCTTTCTGGGCTGATATAAAACTATTCTCCCTAGATGGATTTCAGTATTTATCGTAGTTTTGTCGTACTCTTAAGTTCTGAAAGATTAAATATCTCAATAAGAAATTATATATGAATATTTGTGTATGTATGTGTGATTCCGGTATTAGCGGAAATATTATAGCTTTTTATGCATCATATACAAACTTTTAATTTAATAAAAAACTAACTTTCTCGAAATAAAAAAATACGATATAACAGTAATGTATATATGTAGAATCTATAATCTTGAAGCTTATTGTGGCAGTTTATGTGTTAGGGGATTTATTCTTCTCAGTTCCTTTAATTATAAAGTTGACAGAGAGGTTAAGTTGCGGAGGTGGATGTTCTTTTTTTATATAATTTGTTTTACTTTTTTTTTTTTGGATTAATATCTTTTATGATACTAAGCAGATAGATGGGCTTTGAAGAAGATGAAAATATTATTCGTAATATTTTTTAATAGATACCGGGGATAGAAGTGGTGCATGCTGTTAACGCTAGCCTTCCCATGCGAGAGATTGATATAATTCAAAGCCCAACTGACCAATTCAATTTTTTTTTTTTTAATTTTTTTACTATCTCTAGTCAACTACCTTTCTGTTATTGGGGTTCTCATTTATTATACATCTTCGTTTCGTATTCCATGAATTTTAAAATTTCCTAGGAATTTTGGCATTCCATGATTTTTTTTTTACAAGGTATAAATTCTTTCAAACAACGGAAAGCTGCTTCCTTTGTTCGAAAGAACAAAGGAAGCAGCTATCTACGGGCTTCAAAAGCTACAATACATATCTCATTTGATTTCCAGAAATATCGTATAATTTCCATTAATCAATCAAATTGATGGAAACATATAATCATCTGAAAGGCATTGGTAATAGCACAAACAGATTTTGAAATGTTTCAAAATTAAAAGTTTTGCTCGTATAAGCATTTTTAGTTACAAATATTTCAATCTATCCAGTTGTTTTTTTTTATTAATTTTTCTAAATCAGGCGTTATCAGGATGAAAAAATTAGTGTACTTCCAGATGGATAGGAAATTGGATTATCCATTTTCCTAAAAAAATGGAATTAACTCCAAAAAAAAAAAATATCGATATAATATTGCAATCAATCTGCCAGAAACTGTTATGTACTTTTCCAAAATGAGGAACTAATACAACAGAAGTAGGTTTTAATTTTCACTAAAGAGGCTAAGGGTAAACATTCTGTTTACGTTAATTTTTTGTTTGAATAACCCAAAATATATTACATTTATATGGTTTTTTTAATAATTCATTTAAGTAAACAACCTTATTATGGTTTTAAATTGTGCTAATTTCTTTAACTATAAACTGGAATAAAATATCATTATTCAACTTATTTTTTTTATTATTTTTTCCTTGATAAGAAAATAAATAAGGTTATAATATTAATAATGATGTTCAAATTTATTTCCAAATGAGAAGTTAAAATGTAATTTCAGTAAAAAAAAATGAAACTGTAATTTCTCTGGAAATGTAATTTTCAGAAAAGTTAAAATGTAAAATGCAATTATGTGAATGAAGAAAAAATTCAGCAACATGGTAGCTTAAATATTTAACTTGTGCAATATAATTAATTAGTGTTGTGAATAAAATCTAGCATTTGCTAACTCTTACCTTTTTCTAAAAAAGAGATAAGTTTTGAGTGAATAAAAAGCTTAAATGTAAAAAAGGCTTAGTAATTTCTAGGTTTTACCGGGTTTCTAGCTGTAGCTTAAAAATTGGTTTGAATAAAGAGAAATTTTTAACCTTTATTTTTAGCAGTTTCTAAGGAATTTTTAAGTCGGGTCAGGGCTATGCTAGCTTTCAAGCTAGTGGTTAGTTTTATTCGAGCCATGGCGGAGTTCATGTATGTGCGGAAACAAAAGGAGTACGCTGTTTGCCAGGAAACACGTAATTGTAAAAAATTGTTAAGATTCGAGTCTGATAGTGTGGATTACTTAGTCGTCAAATTCTTAAATGAGGCAGCACACGTGGATGAATTCTTTTTTGAAGAAAGCAATTGGAAATATTTCTACGTGTTGTTGCCGACCTAGTATTTAAGTCACGAATTGCCAAAGATGTTGGTGCACACAGATCTAGGGCTTGTAAAATATGTAATGGCTCGAATAATCGAAAAATCTCCTAAATGGATCCACTTTCCAACAACAGCAGCAAAAGTAAATGAAGTGAAAGTTCTCTGGCAATGATATTTTCGTTTACCGAATGTAATAGGTGCTCTGGACTGCAGTTATGTGAAAATAACAAATTCCAGGTTACATGGGGATGAGTATATAAATCGAAAGGGATATGTTAGTATTAATGTCCAGGGTACTTGTGAGTCTTGAAAGATTTACGAGTGTAAATGCAGAATGGCCAGGGAGTGTACATGATGCACAAATATGTCGCAGAAGCCATGTTAGGGGAAGTGTCATGTTTTGATGGTGTAGCGTGTCTACTTGGTGACTTCGGCTACGGAATATCTTCGCGGTTAATAACAAAACCATTCAAACCAAACTGCTAACGCAGCAGATAAAAATTTCAACTTGTAGCATTCCAGGGAAAGAGTCATCATTGAAAGGTGTTTTGGACAGCTGAAAAAAAATTCCCAAATTTGGGAATCTGTGACCGCGTATCTTTGTATAAGTGCCCGAGATAAATTGTATGTTGCGTAGTCTTACACAACATTCCAAAATATAATACAATGTCACATTAATTCTAATAGTATACAGAGTGGTTCCAAATTACAAGGCAATCTCTCAGGAGATGATTCTACAGCCATAAATAAGAAAAAATATTCATATAAACATAAGTCAGAAAACGGTTCATTAGCAAGGTTCGGTTCGCGAAACATTTATCTTTGCTTTCTGCTCCCTCTGTGACTTTAGGCTAAAATTCTTGAGATACAAATCGAGGACTAATTTGGTGCTTCTACCCACATCGGTTTTGATCTAAGAAATTGAATTAAACTGGTCCCAGACCTCCATCTCACTTAGGTTTTAAGAAAATATTTGTAAAACACCAAAAGGTTTTATCAAACAATACACTTTTTCAGGTTTGGAAAAAATAACTTTAAAAAGATAAAAATTTTCAGTTAACTTTGTAGAGAATTTAATTCTCATAAAATTTATGTAAATAACGTCAATTAAAATTAAACACAAATTAGACAAATTCAACTTAAACTAAAAAAAAAAAAAAACACGCAAACTGGATCGTAAATAGATTAATTTTCATCAATCATTGAATGATTTTTCATAGTTTTTTATAACATAAGCTTACCAGATGGTAAGCTATAATGATCATGATGTAGATACATCATGATCATTATAACCATAATTTCTCACTTATTTCGAAAATTTTTACTTGATTTTTTTCGTACAAGCGAGATTATGGCCTTCTAGCGGTTGTTATTCCTAACCATAATAAATTTTTCAGATTACTCTGTACCAACGACATCTTTCTCTAATCGTTTAACACTAAATATATCACTTCTAAAAATTGACTGAGACATTCTGGTTCGGAGTAAAGTACTGGCATATTGCGATAATATCATCAGTTTAAGTTTGACGTTTCCCTTTTTTATATTGCAAATTTTTTTAAGGATTCTCTATATATTATGTTTTACAAATTTTAAAAATATAATATCAACTAAAAATAAGCTTCAACTAAAATAAGCTTCAAATTAAAAATTTGATGTTTTTCCCAATTTTTTTATATGCGTGATGAATGGCCTAAAGAGTGGGCAGCAAAGATTTGTACTTTGACATGAGCTCCCAAGATTGGGAGCTGCCAAAAGATAAGCAAAAACATCAAATTTTTAATTTGAAGCTATGAATCTCATGTAATCTTACATATCATCATCAAAGTTTGTGGTCAAATCCACTTTGAGATACCGTCCAAAAATTATTTTTTAACTTTTAGTGCGTTTAATTTAAAAGTGGTGTTTTAAAACATTTTTTACATATTTTTTTATTTTCTACTTTTTAATGCATTTAATATAGAAGTGGTTTTTAAAGTTTTTTATATATTTTTTGCACAAGTTTAAGCGATCTTTTGAAGTTTTCATGCCTCCAATTTTCAATACCGCAGACAAGATTATAGGCAGCTTTAAAAGTTCATATATGTTAAAATATTACTGTATATACTCATATACACTTCAAACATCACAAACAGAATAAATCTTAGGTCTCTAGTCTCACATATTAAAATCTCTCATTCATTCATACACTGAACCAGTCAGTAGTGTCACTCAATACAACAAAGGAGATTCCGGAATTCCAAATTATAGCCATAATATAACAAAAGATGCGGGCAATTTTTTTCACCGTGTATGCGGTCGCCTGTTCAAGTTCTCTCGGGAAAAAATTAATTTTTGATTTTTTGTTCTTTTTTGAAGCTTTTTGATGTATTTTTTTCCATTTATAAGTTGATTTTGATCTTAGTTTGTAATCAAGGGGAGGGGGGTGTGAAATATGCACTTCTCACTTATGATCGAAGAGTAATGACTTATTTACTAGCTCATAAGCATCATGAATGATCATCAAATATAAATATTAAATGTAACGGTTATATGAAATTTAAATTTATACTTTCGTTCAATTTAATCAGTTGAAACAACTATATCACAAACATGATAATTCTTTTACTAAGAAAATACGCATGTAAACGGGGTTGCAAAAGTTCAAGGGGCATTTTTTTTAAACTAATTAACATATCTTAGAGACTTGAAAATGTTGCTAAAATGTGTTGTAATCAGGTGCAAATCTGTATGCAAAATTTCAGAGCGAATGGATAAGAGGAAGTGCTTCAAACTTTCAACTGAAAGGTTCCGTACCATGAATCTCACATACATACGAGTAGTCCAAGAACGAGTTAAAATAAGAGTGTTAAAAAGTAAAAAAAAAATCTATTTCTGGACATCTATTATCTAACCTTCTACTCATTATATTATTTAAACTTGAATTACCAGTAAATAGTATATTTTTCACAAAATTTGGACCTTGTTCCCATTCCCAGTTGGTAATTTCACGATCATCACCTTGAACAGGTTCGTTGTCTGAAGAAGATTCACTTTCGCTACTTGCAGATTTTTACGATTCATCTAAAAATTCAGAGCTTTGATTTATTTCTGTATAAGATTCATTATTATAAAAAATATTATGAATAAATTCCTCTAAATTATCACTGTTTCCACTAACAGCAACGCGAACACGCGGCCATCGTAAACAAACACACAAAGCCTACAAGATGCACCAGTAAAAACCTCACATGTAGAATAGGAAATGCACAGTTACTGCAATTTTATAAACGTGGAAAACACATGAATTACATAGAGAATAGAATATAAAACATCATAAAAAGCTGTTTTAACACATTAACGAAATCTGTTGGTAAAACTGAAAAACAATTACATCGGCCGACGTGCGCCGCGCGTCAAACGACATCAATCTAGTATTTAATTCCAACATGCATTGCATGTCACTCGACAGGATTGGGTTTTTTCTTTTTACTGTTTAAGAGGATGAATGAAGGATGATATATATGATGTAAATGAAGTGCAGTTTTGTACAGTCTCAGGGCAACCATTCCTGAGATGCGTGGCTTACTGAAACACAATCACCAAAGAACACCGGTATCTAGTATTCAAATCCGTATAAAAGTAACTGCCTTTACTAGGATTTGAATCTTCGAAACGACGACTTCAAAATCAGCTGATTTGCGATGATGAGTTCACCACTAGACCAACCCGGTTAATGAACAGGAATGGACTAGAAAGTTGCTTCTGTTATTTCTCTAGAATTACAGTCAAAAAAAAGATAGAGTTCAGTAGTTAGGCAAATATAAAATACATTTTTTGTTGTGTAAAGATAACTAGTTATTTAGACAATACAGAATTATTATACCAAGCAATTAATTAAATTACAATCATAAAAAAAACAACTTAAATAAGAAATTTAATCTAAGTGTAAAATTCATTGTTATAGGTTTATTAGACCATAATAAACCAATAGTTTTTTATATTATTGAATCTAAATAATAGATATTTTTATTTTAAAATAGAAATTTGACCAAACTAAAACTAATATTATTAGAATATATATAAAAAAAAAAAAAAATAGTAGAAACCAGTAATGTAGAGTAATTTTATAATTTGTAGACTTTATTGGGCGTAAAAAAAATACGTTTTCTGCTTAGAGAGATCAATTAGTTTAGTCAACCTGAAAATTGGATAGATAATGCTATCAAAACAAGCTAAGCTATCAGTTCTATTCACTCTAACAGTTTACTATAATATGAAAACTGTCGTAAAAATCCAATCGAAACTGAACTAACAAAAAAAATAGAAAAATAAACCGCAATTAAGTTTTGAATTAGGGGAGTATTAATTTTACTAAAAAATATAAAATTCTAATATTCTTTTTACGGTTGACTGATAAAATCGCCATAAAGATGTGTTTTATTCAATTAAAGTTATTTAAAATTCCCTAAACTGCCTTCATAATCGAACTTAAGTCATCATTGTGTTGGCTAAATACATAAAAATATTTCATCTAATATTACTATAAAGCATTTTAATTATATATCTATATAAATATTAAAATAAACTTAGATTTTATTGAGGATGAAAAAGTAAAAATATGATAATTATCCTCATCATATATATATATAACAATATTATTTATCAGCGTTTCCTATTTGAGAAGGCAAATAGCCTTTATCTTTTTTAAGATTTATTTTTTATTTGTGAAAATGTAATATTTTTGTTCATAAGCGTCTGGAAGTCGTTGAGAAATGGTCAAAAAAAAAAAATCATTTCGTGCAAAAAATCGTGTTATCCATCCATGGCTTGCTTTAAGATCAACTTTATTCAATGATTTAGCGATTTCACGAGCATATGATTGACACATTTCTGTCGTGACAGCATAACCGCATTTCTTTTTTCCATAACAAAGTCATACAATTTTCTTTCTATGTCTGTGTATTTTGGTTTTAAGCCACGTAAAGCCCTTTTATTACAAATGCCTTTCACCAGATGTTTCTTCTTACGCCAGTCTCGAATGCAGCTTTCATCTACGTCAAATTTTCTTCCTGCCGCCCGATTTCCAATTTTTTCAGCCTCTTCTATAAGGCGCAGTATTTAATTTACTGGAAAGATCGTAGACGCTGTCCTTTCGTACTAATTTTAATGCCGCAATTAAAATAAATTACCGTATTAAATTTTACAAGATAAACTAAACAGATAAAATGCACATAACCGTCCACATATACAAACAGTATAGTAGTTACTATGGCGAATAGACAAGACGACAATGGGTAACTGATACTGTAACTGTAGTGTCATTAGAACCGGGTTCAGCCTATACAGAATTAATCAGTTTTATAAAAATACCATAACTTCGTTTCTATTGATAATATGAACAGGATGTTAATAATTAAGGATGTATTCTGTATAAGCGGCATCCGGTATTGATAAACGAAAGCCTAATGTAACTATATTTATGCGATTGAATTTAGGTACTTCCAAGAAAACGTTTACTTTACATAAATTATCCTGGCTAAAAGGCTATGTTTCAAGTAAGCCCCGCACCCTTATTTTTTCTCTCCAATTCCAAGAAAAAAAGTTCGTGGGGTACTCGAATAAATGCGATATTTATAATTTATTAAAATTTATTTATTTATTTTTTTTAATTTCTCTTAAACTTAAAAAAAGATCAATTTTTTTTTTACCGATCTACATTCTTTCCCGTTACAGCTGTAGCACTATATATCGGTATATATTGCTAGAGCCGGAAATGTAAAATTTATTGTAATTATTTAAAAAATTCATTTTATTTATATTCAATTATACTTTAATTAATTTTATTTACAAATTATTTATTAAATGTATTTTGACTATAATGATTATTTACTTAATGACCTTTATAATGAGTTAAACATCAAATTAAAGTATTAAATTATCAACTTTATATTAAAACATAATGGTTCAGATTTATCTTGTCGACCTCTGATGATGATAGCAGCATCATTTATCAAGAATATAAATGAAGACAAGAATATAGGTAGCGTCTCAGCATTTTGTTCGGAGGTCCCGGGTTCGAATCCCGGTCACGCATGTGGCTTTTTTTTCATACGCTACCATTTTCCACCGGGCTAACGATCATAGCTGTTGATGCTCGCTTTTCATAACAAAAAAAAAAAGATTTATCTTTTTGAAAAAAGCTCTAAATAAAGAAAAAGAAACAATATTTTTTTTCATACAGTGCAAATTAAATATACTTTTTTTAACTGAAAACTCATCATTTTAATGAAAAGGTAATAAATTAAAATTTCATGTTCATATAGGTATACAAAAAATCATACCTTTAATGTAGAAATATGTTTTTACGAAGATTTTTTTTCTCTTAATAACTTCACATCCAATAAGTAAATTACATATATTGAACATTTTTCAATTATAAATGTTAAAAAAGTATTTTTTCTTAAACGTAATATTGTTTGAAAAACATGAAAAGACTCATTTCATTTTGTTAAATGAAAGAATAAAATCGTAAAAAATATCAGCGAACAGAACATTTTATTAAAAGAAATCTGAAATAAATTAAATACATCATCAAATTATTTTAAAAATACAATACTTTTTTAAAAAATATTAAAATATTATTAAAAAGATTATTAATTCACATAAAAGTAATAAGGAATAAATGTTTATGAAGAAAGAGGTAGAAAGGTCACATACATAAAACGTCCATAGACAAAAAAGAAGGGGTAGGCGCAATTTTCACCATTACAGGATAGAGTTTTCTCTTTTACTGACGATAAATTACATGAACATATCACCTGTGATACACATGTTTTACGTTACCGCACACAAAAATGTCATTTTTCTCTCGGGAATACACCCTAACATCCCATGAGGCTCATTTCCTGCATCCACCATCTTATATGGAAAAAATGCAAAGAACGCCCAAAAGACGCTTCTATAACATTTGCGTTATTCAAAGCTAACTTTCTGTCAAAACTTATAAAGGGTAAAAATATATTATTAAAATATATTAAAAATGTTAATATTACTTTAGTTACCTCCGCTAAAAAAATTACTAGATTATTTCGTATTTACATTACGAAATGAAAAAGACAAAGAAAATTAAAATTACGAAAAGAAAAAATATTAAAACCGCGTATTTAAACAGAAATATTTTTTTATTAAAAAGGTACATCTTATTAAAAAGTTTGTATTTATTTATTTTTATTTTTTCTTGAGGTTAGGCTAACTATGGATGACGTAAATATCATTTCATCTGATTTCTTTTCCTTTTCTTCCAATATTCTTTCCGCTTGTTTGCTCTTTCTCCCTTCCAAACGTTTCACTTTGCTGTGATTCTTTATCTACCTCACCGTTTCATACTCACTTCGTATATTTTCTGTCTGAGTAGTTTTCACTTCCTTTTCTTGGAGCCCTAGGTTCTGTAATTCTTTATTTCTTTTGTTATAGGTATTTTTGGTCACCTCTTTTGCTTCCAAACTTCAACGAATATTTGTTTATTTAGTATCTGTTAGTCCGTTCTGTATACACGGCCCAGGAAACTCAATCTCCTTCTTCTCATCGCTCTTTCCACATCCTCTATCTCTACACACAGTAGTAGGTTGATTGTTAGTCTGTATCCGTCGGTTGCTTTCTAGGGGCTTAAGAATTTTCTGAGTGTTTCTCTCTGTACTTTCTTTAACGGTTCCAGGTTGAGCAGGTGAAACATTTTACTGTGAAGTGGGTGTGAATAAATGAGAGCTACAGTAGGGGTTGCCATTATAATATATATATTTTTTTAAATATTGACTCATGTACTTTTATTAATGAGAGAATTAATAATGTTAGTTTAAAAATAGGGATACAGTTTTAAACGAATTTTGAGATTTATGCACCTGAGGGGGGAAAGAAGAACGAGTCCGTTGTTTTTGACAATGGTCCTGCAGTCGACAATGGTTGGGCTAAACTCCAATGATTAACTTATAATTTCGGGCGACTTGAATTCCAGACTAAGTAACAAAGTGATGCCGGAAATCACAGAAAGGCTCGGAGAGGCGACTGTAAATGTTAAAGGACATGCTCTTGTGGATTTTGCATCGATGATTCATTAAAGATCGTGAATACTTTTTCCCGCAAAAGGATAATACACATGAACTGCGCGAGGGAGGAGCTCGATTATTGATTATGTAATAGTGAATCGATTCCTTCAATTCAAGATGCTAGAATTTATCGTGGTTATGATGTGAATATTAATCACTTCTTTTAAGGACAAAGATTGCAATAACTTTTGGAAAAGACCATAGTTAAGACAACCGATTTCTGAAGAAATCTGATGAAATTCTGATGAAAAGATTTAATTTACTTGACGATTTAAGTATTAGGGGCCATATAAGTGGGTATTCGATGAATATGTTCAGTAATAGAGGGTGGGAAGGGATTTTAGCTGTACTGTTAAAGACAGCTTCAGAAGTTCTTGGTAAAAGGAAAAAGAAGCTCAGAAAGCAAAGATTTCCGTTCTGGAATGAAGATATAGCTATTCTTATGCAAGAAAAAACTTCTTAAGATATTTACCGGGTACAAATCGTAATTACCATAGGAAGTCGGCTATTGTGACGAAGGAAATACGGAAATATAAAAGGCAAGGTTAGGAACGATTTGTGAGGCATAATGATCACGATGTTCATGGAAGGCAGGAAAAGACATAAAATTTTAAATCGGTTGAAAGTAAATTCAATTTCAAAAGAGAGACGGTTAAATTATTTTCAATTTATGGATTTCAAGAAAGAGTAATGTCATAAACATGCAAAATGACACAAATATTGATGATTTTACGATGGAGGAGCTTAGTAATGCTTTGAAGAGCTGCCGGAATAGGAAAGCGCCAGCGCCTTACAAAATGAATATGGAGCTAATTTTATGGTTTCAGCAGTAGTTACATTGCTGTTTGGTTCTGAGACTTAGACTCTTACTTCATATCAAATTTGAAGAATTGAATCCACAGAAAAAAGATTTTTACGTAGAGTTTTGAGTGTTTCTTGAAGTACCGTTTCAGTAACTGTGCAATACTTCACCAATCAGGAGGAGTCGACAGTATTGAAAGAACGACAGCAAAACGTAGCCGTCAGTGGAAGAGTCATATAGACAGGATGGATGGAAATATGATTCCAAGGATTATGTGGAATTTTAGAGCGGTTGGTATGAGAAAAATAGGATGGCCGAGGAAGAGATGGAACTTGTGAGACTGAATGGTTTAGTAATGGAACAGACTGTATGACCTATACATATCGTTCTTGTTGAATGAATTAATTATACTGTTCTTCCTATTGAAAATAAATTAAAAATGTTAATAAATGCTGACAGATTAGTTTATTGCTCAAAAACTTTGGGGAATCCAAAATTTTCACAGCATAATATTTTCAAATAATCTCTCTACAATAATATAACACAACTATAATTAAAGAAAATCTTTACGAACAGATAATGCGTGATTGAGTAGACAAATAACGAAGCTTTTTGTGTGAACCAGAATAAAGTAAAAGAAAACAATCACAACATATACAAATCCGAAATTTCTGAAAAAGTATGAATAAATTTACTTTACAGAAATAAAGTTTGTAATATATATGAGAGAAAACCTCTATTTTGAGCACAATATTCGAAATTTTTTCAGCCGTTTATGTGGTGTATTCGATGGATTTTTTTCAAAAATACTTCAAATTGAACGTCTTTACAGTTCTAGACATAGACTTAAAACACAAACCGTACCATTTTAATATATACATATATGTCTGACAGACAGGAAAAACGGAAAGAATTTCAGAACATATTCCACAAGTGAAATTAGAAGTATGATTAACAAAAAAATAATACAATAAAAAAATATGAACAACATTATTCCAGAACGGTTTTTTTCGAACTAGCGAAAAATTTTGCTCTTACTTCTGCTCCACTGTTAAAATGAAGCCACACTGAAATTCTTGAAAGTGAAATTAACTGGTAAATTTTACTATTTCATATGGTTTCTGGCCACAGATTTAATAAACTAAATTCCAGAATTATATCTAGTAATTTTTGAGAAAATATTAACATAAAAATTGATCTTTCAAAAACAAATTTTTTTTTTTAGTTTTAATGCACAAAACATTCTTTATATTGCCAATACACAAATAACATTTTTAGAGAATTAAATTTTTTATATAATCTACGTAAATAACCTCAATTAAACACGAAATAATGTTGAAGAAATCTGATTTTTATTAATAAAAAAAAAACAGACGAAACATGACAGACAATACTGTATTGCAATTTTAAACCGAAAAAATATCATTCCAATATTAGAATATACCTAGAGAGAGAATAAATTACCAAAAATTAAAAAAATATATTAAAAAATTACTATTATAATAAAATCTAGATAACAAAGAGCCCAATATTTGCCCCGCCTCGCCCGATCCAAATGTTTGCAATTTATTTTTTCAAATAATTTCTATCCTCTTGAAAAAAATGAGGAGAAAATCATAACTAATATCGCTAGTAATTGAGTGTCTTCTAAAAGAGGTGACAAATTATTTTTTAAGTACATATTTCCCATAAGATTATTTTCAAGAATGAAAGATTCAGTAACGCGTCGAATATATCATAATAAATGCTAACGTAAAACCTACGTTGGAAACAACTTTCTGTTACGTCATGTGGGTTTTTGAAATTCCAACGATTATTATTTCGCGAATTATTAATTCTATCGGTTGAAAAATTTCCTTCCAATTATTTGTGATTTACAAAAATTTTCTGAAAACTAACTATTGCTGGAGTCCGACCTGTTTTATTCAATTCTACAGATCAGAAACCTCATAAAACTCACAAATTTATATCTTAATTTAAATTCCAAGAATTTCAGTTAAGGCTTCATTTTATACATAAAGCTGAAATCAGGGGAAAACATTTTGCATGCTGTAACTCGAAATGGAAGCATTGTAGGATCCATATTTATATGGACATTTTTCTTTATTTTCACATGAGAAAATCCGCTGTACATATTTAATATATATAAATAAATTCATTTAAATTTATTTTTACGGTTAGGTATAAATATACGTAACTGTAAAAGTTAATTTGATTACTAGATGCACAGTTTAAATTTCATTCAAAACAATAATCTTTTAAGAGTAGTTAAAGAAGCATTTCAATTAAATAATGCGTTTAATTTGTGTTTTATTTTATCAAATAACTTTGGCCTTAATTTTGTTGTAATTATTTCGGAAATTTCAATTAATTTTACTTCTTTTTTTCTTTGGTTTTATATACATCCCTCCCGAAGCCGAACCTACAATCAAGCATAATTTAGCTTCGGGAGGTGTGGTCGCCATCTCACTCTAACCAAGATCCACCCGGGTCTTGGTCATAACAGTTACCTGCCTCTGACCGGGTTCCCCGAGGGGGCCCCAGCCAGCTCTCGGTCTTTACAGCTCGAGGGCGACAGAGTCTTCGTGTCTCATCACGTCGCCCATCCCGGACGAACGACGACTCGACAAGAGGCTGTCCATCACCCCCTCGCTACCGCGTCATCACTCCCTTTGTGCCTTCGTTGCTACATATTATGAAGCAGCCCTAGATTTGTCGACTCCAGATAACATGTTCGGTACAATCGTGTCTATATCGAGTGGTCCAGTTATTTGTTCGCAGATGCCTCTTATAACCATCCACCGACGACACCTGAACACAAGTTCAGGGGAATCATGGTCTCCGCAATACAGGCACTTGGGATTGAAAGCCCTCCTCCCCGAAAAGATATGACAGGAAGATCCCGTGCCCCGTTAAGAACTTGGTTAGCCAGAAATTGAGTTGGCGAAATTTGCGGTCAATTCTTGGTGCGACCTGTTTGATTAAGCGGTGGGTCCAACGCCTTGTTTATGATTGATCCCACCTCCTCTGTACTCTCGTATCATGCCCGCCCGAGCAACCCAACCCCGTAGAGAAGACACCCGCCTAGTGACGTTCCGGTCGCCACTCCCCCCGTTCATTGCCCTGTTGGGCTTTAACGGGAGGCCTGCCTGAGCAGTTATTTTCTCCCGTCCCGTAATAATGTTATACCGCATCACCGCCAACTGTCGGAGAGAGGGAACTGCAGCAATTAGTAGGACATCCTCTGTTGTGACTGAAGAGTAGGCAGACAGGATCTTGAGGGCTATTCTCCTTTGGACCCCATCCAGGATACGCCTGTCCGAGTTCTTCTCCAGCGCAGTTTCCCAGACGGTGATTCCATAGAGGAGTACTGAGTTTATGACATAAGCATTATATCCTCCTGCGAGGTGACCTCGGACCTAACAAGTCTGACCTGAGCAGTCTGTGTAATGCCTTTAGCAGTCGTTCGGCTTTTGCTGCAGTTTCCTTGGCATGGACTGAGAATGTATCTCGTTTGTCCAGCCACACTCCTAGACATCTGACGGAGTCTGAGCAACGTACGGGACTGCCGTCGAGTCTGACTGAAAGTGAGGCCAGCGGCCTTCTGCCAGCCATGGTGATGAACTTCGTCTTTTCATGAGATAGGCGCAAACCTTTCTCCTGCATTCAGTCCTGGACCTTCCGTATAACCTTGTTGCCCATAGCCGCCACATCTGTTTTAATAAAACTATATGTAACTAGTTATAGAGTAAGTTATTAAATGATAAGGTTTAAAATAATTAAAATATAATTTTATAAAAAAAAAAAAATATTATTAAACTAATTATTACGTTATTTTTTATAGGTGTTAACTCCGTCCTCTGGATTCCTGGATTACGCAATAAGCATGAGACCAGATTACCACCAAGCAATTATTGACACGGTAAAATATTATTCATGGGGTCGAATTATCTACTTATACGATTCACATGATGGTAAGTTATAATATTATATTTAATTTTTTACTATATAGAATTTTCTTACAAATTAAATTAGTTTTCTATTCAATGAATCAAGCTATGATACTCTTAATAACCACAGACATGGTGCTATATTCCTTTGAATGAATCTATCACTTCCTATCCGTTCCTAAACTCCCGTTTTTGATAATTAATTTTAAATTTTTTGAGGTTACACAGATATATTCGTTGATACAATTATGAAAATGAAAGGCTTTTTTTTTAATCGCGTAATTTTATTTTGTCTTCAGTCATTTGACTGGTTTAATGTAGCTCTTCAAAATTTCCTATCTAGTGCCAGTCGTTTAATTTAGGCATACCCCCTGTCATACATCTATAACAATTTGTTTTACATATTGCAAACGTTGCCTCCCTGTACAATTATTCCCACCTAATTGTCCCTCCAATATCAAATAGACTATTCCAGCATGCCTTAATATATGGCCTATTAGTCTGTCTTTTTCTTTGACTGTATTTTTACAAATGCTTCTTTCTTCATCTATTTGCCGCAACACCTCTTCATTTGTCTCTTTATCCACCGATCTGATACTTAATATTCTTCTGTAGCACTACATTTCAAAAGCTTCTAATCTGTTCTTCTCAGGTACTTCGATCGTCGAAGTTTCACTTCCATATAAAGTAACGTTCCAAACATTCAGAAATGTTTTCCTGGCGTTTAAATTAATTTTTGATGTAAACAAATTATATTTCTGAATGAAGGCTTGTTTCGTCTGTGCTATTCGGCATCTTATATCGCTCTTGCTTCGTCCATCTTTAGTAATTCTACTTCCCAAATAACAAAATGTTTCTACCTCTAATCTTTTTTCTTCATATTTTTATATTCAGTGGTTCATTTACATTATTTCTACTACGTTTCATTACTTTCGTTTTGTACTTGTTTATTTTCATGGATAGTTTTTGCGTAGAACTTCATCCATGCCATTCACTGTTTTTTCTAAATCTTTTTTACTCTCAGCTAGAATTACTATATTATCAGCAAATCGTTATCTTTTCACCTTGCACTTTTACTCCAGATCTAAATTGTTCTTTAACATCACTAACTGCTAGTTCTATGTAAAGATTAAAAAGTAACGGGGTTAGGGAACATCCTTATCGGATTCCCTTTTTTATTACGTCTTCTTTATGTTTTTCGTTTATTACTGTTGTAGTTTGATTCCTGTAAATTTTAGAAATTGTTCTATCTCTGTACGTGAACCCTAAATTTTGTAAAATGCTGAAGATTTTATTCCAGTCTACGTTATCAAACCCTTTTTTAAGTCTATAAATGCTATTTATGTTGTTTTTTCTTTAATTTTATTTCTACTATTAATCTGAGCGCTAAAATTGCTTCCCTTATCCATACACTTTCCTGAAACCAAATTGGTCTTTTCCTAACTCTTCTTCCACTCTCCTCTCAATTCTTCTGTACAGAATTCGTGTAATAGCACACCTATTCATTGAACATGATAGTTTTTATGTTCATTTACATATCTACTATTATGTGTTTACATCAAATATTATATTGCCGACAGTATGTGAACAACATCGTAAAATGAATTCTTAACATTTGTTAAGGGTTCATTTTATGATACATGTATCTTTCAGGTCGCAGTAAAATTTGTCTTTTCTCATCGTAGTTGTTTCTATTATCTGATCCTTATTTAATTTCTGACATCAGTAATTCTTATGTTTAAAAATTAAAACTATTCTTATGTGAAAAAAATTAAAACTATTTGTAATATAAATTATAAAATATAAAATTTAAATAAAAACACGATTAAATATACAGGACGTGTAGATGTAGTAATCAAAATACACAATTACGCGATTAATTACAGTAATACATGTCATATTATTTTAAGTAAAATAAGTTTTAAACAGTAATTATATCCCAAGATAAAGATACTAAATAAATTACGATTACAGTCGTGATGTAATATAAAATGAATTGTACTTAAAGAATTAAAATAAGCTATTGAGAGATTAAATATGCGGATAGAATAGATGTTACTATAGTAATAGATGAATACATGTTTAATCGTTGACTTTAGTAAGGGTTCTATAGCAACCATTACATCTACCAACAAAACTTTTCTAAACCCTACATAGTCCTGAATTTTTTTTTGTAGGTGAACGTAATATTTTAATGATATCGAATTTATATCCAACGCTTGTGAATATATGACATCGATGACCAGATATCAGTCACATAGCAATTAAAATAATAATCCAGATTTTCTAACAGAGAAATACAATCATAATAAAGCGTATTTTGGTCTATCAAGTATCAAGCATTAAATGATATGAAATAAACAACAATAATAAGTGCTCCTAAAAAAATGAAAATATAGTTGCTAGGTAATCATTTTCCCCAGTCTAATACTATAAAAAGTAAATATTTATTAAAATGTCTATTTAGGCTTTATGCATATAGTTAAGATAAACTAATAATTAATTTCATATACGGTTATTACCGTTAAAAAAAATATATATATTATCTATGAACAGTTTAATTATTGTGAACTGAAATCCAATTATAGATTAATTAAGAAAACAAAATATAAAAAAAAAGTGTACACCATGATAATAATGAAAAACAATTGAAGTAATATAGCTAGAAGCCACAGTATTGATTACCATTTTAATTTACTTATTTTTTACGTTTTAAATTTGACTCATTGTTATACAGTATTATTTTTACTCATGTCTTTTTATTCTACGAAACAAAGTTAAAATTAATTAGGTTTGAAAATTTTTTAAAGCTATTTGAATGACTTCCAATATCTCTGTTTATACCTATTATTAATTTTGTTTCATTAGAATCATGCGATTTTAACCTACAAGGTTTGCATATTCTAAAGCCTTTAATGAATGAATCTGAGAAAGAATTCACGATCACATCCACTAAAATAATCGTGATCATCACATGTAACTCAGAGCTAATATGTTTGGATAATGAATGAGTATATCTATGGAAATTTTTTTTTGTATTTTGTAGAAATCCATCAATTTTTTTGTAGAAAATATTTTCTTTGTAAAAGCTCTTTTTTAAGGTTTGTTGTGAAAGGAATATATAACTGTGTTTACATGAAGGGCTTAGCAGTGACGGGTGATTTGTTTAAAAAAATTAACAGCTTTTTATATGGTGGAAAAATTAAAGAAAAGATTTTTAGTTTAAAACATATGCATTTCCAGAGAAATAACGTTTTTAAACAGGGTTTTATTCAATAAGTATTTAAAATTTAAGATTTTCTTACTAATATAAAATTTTTCTTCCACAAATCATAAGATATAATCTTTCTGCAACAATAAATTTATAAAGATTCATCATATGTAAACCAATATTTTTCGTTCAGCAAAACCTGCGTTACCACAGAAACCGCTTTTTTACAACGGAATTTTTGTAAAAATATGTAGTTTACTTTTAAACAAAACTGAAACGGCTATTGCAAAGTCACCTTTACTTAGAGACGATTACTCCTTATATATCACCACGAGGAGCTTCCGTCAACCTCCATCTTCGCATCCTCCTCTAAAAACGTCTGATAGGTTGAAATATTATAAAAACGGCTGAAATATTAGCCACCTACTTGAGCGATATCTTTCAACCGCTTGAAATACGAAGATCTCGTGAGGAAGAAATCATTGTTTTCTTATCATAGGGATAGCCCGATCCATACGGATTTTCCTATTAAGCCTTTGTCTACAGCTGAAGGTATTCATGTACTCAAGGAGGAAAATTCACAGAAAAGACCTGGCTTTTATTTCGATATTTTCTTCCAAAGCCATCATTATTAATACAACCGTGTTCTCAGATCTTTCAACCTTAATTAAGCTCATTTCCTGACGTCATACAATGGTGAAGTTTTACACAGCGACGTAAGTCGAATGACACAATACAATATTCTAATGTTAATTTCATACATTTCTATATTTAAGCAACAGATTTATATGTTGTCGTATATGTTGTCGTATGAGGAGAGGAACTGTAAATTTATCCTCTAAAATGTACATACGCTAATCGTCTGATTTAGTTATAAGTAATTGGTATAATTTTTTTTGTCTGCTAAAAAAATAAAACAACAAAGTAAAAACTTTTACTTGTCGGTTTAAATACTTATATCTTGAGTAGAGATTTTATAACTTAAGTGATTTTAATTTGTTCCAATATTTTCAAACAACTCGGTCTGTAAATTTTTATTTTTATTTTTCTCTAAATTAGGATAGTTTTACAGTTCAAAACATTTTCAAAACTTACGGAAAGGTTTTAGTAGTAATATATATTTCTATTTATAAAAGAGTTTCATAAACCTTTTACTTTTTAGTTATTTTAATGCATTTAATCGGAATTATTTTCTATTACTTGTTAATGATTAATGTAATATCGAGTGGAAATACATTCTTACACATCACAGAGAAAGCGGAAAAAATAATTTTTCTAAATAGTTGTAGATTAAAATATCTATATCTTAGGAATATTTTAATGAAATCTTAAAAATTACAAATCACACAGTATAGTATTAGCTTGGTTAGGTTTTACTTATTATTTTTAAAAAATCATAATAAAATCTAATTATACGCTAAGCTATTATAAAGCTATTTTTTTTTTTTATAAGAAATAAAAATAAAAAATTGGGTAACATAGTATGTGTAACAATAATCACTACGTCAAATATTTGAAATTCGACTCCACCAAAAAAAATAATTTACTTATAATCCATAAAAACCATAAAATTTATGAAGAAAGTGGCTGTCAGTAACATAATTATATATGAGATAAATAATCCGTCTGACAGTTTCCTGCTAGATTTTCCTGAGAGTGACAGTTACCCCCTTGCATTCAGGTTATTGAACTTACACTTTAATTAGGCTACGCTCCAGTATTACTATCTACCTATCACAATTTTTTATATTTACACTGTTAAAGAAACTTAGTATTTAACTTAATTTTATGTTAAGATATTTTTAAGATAAAAAAATTAAATTAACGTAAAAATTTCATCTTTCGCGGAATAATAGAATTATTTAAAATGTGTAAAAATATCTATCTATGCGTGGATTTTTTATATAAATATTTATTTAAAAATATTTTTACAGATTACCATGAATTTTATTTTTTTCAAAATATAATATAAAAAGGCTGGTTTGTTGCGGTAAATAAAATAAATTTAGTTTATTTATAAAATTAATTTATTAATACACCTTTTTATTTTAAAAGAAATAGAAAAAAGATAAATTCTGAGATAAGAAGAATATGAGGATCTCATTAAAACTGAACAATTAATTTAAATATAATGGTAGTTAAAGATCCAAAACCCATACAAAACAGATTTAACTTCCGAGGTTGAGAGATTATTGATCATCTCTCATAAAGGTTAATTAAAATCATATTAAAATAATTCATACCAACAAATTTACGAAAATCTTATAATGGATATAATTTTTTTAGCATTACGAGGAAGTTAAAAATGTGTAACCGAAGAAATATTTTACTTCACTTTCTTCTATTCAATCCTTAATACCAACACATGAAAGCATGCTTCCAAATTTATATCTCACCTAAAATTTTTCATCATAGAAGGACACACCTGGGTATGGTAGTCTATAGTGTAGAGAAACACTTGAGGAAGCTATAAAGAAATGAACAGTTGAAAACTGAGAGTGAAAGTTACGACCGTCAGGTCTGCTGTAAAATGATAAAGTAAATGTAAGAACTCAATCCCCACTACCGCTCACTATGTCCCTTGCCCGCTTTCTAGTTCAACAAACCCGACAGAATAACCCTTTCCAAAGATCTGGTCGGCTAAAATAGCTACTGAAGTATTTCTGTTAGTGAGAAAAAAAGGAAAATGATAGCGTTTGCTACCTTTTACATAAAGATATATAAAAGGTTTTTCTACCATCCAGTACTTACTCTTATCTTAAATATCTGAAGTTTTAAGAATACCTAAAATAAATTATTCAACATTTTTATAATATAAAACATAACATCTACCTAAATTTTATTAAAAATTTTTAATTTTAATTAAAAACTTAAAAATATTCAGTTGTATTAAACATCTGTTTTACATATAACCATTTAATACCAGAAAGAAAGCGAGTCGATGGCCCACCGCAAAAATGTTACGAAGCTTCAAAATCCTGAACATTTTTAGCTGTTTCTAGAGTTACGATTTTTTAACACAGAACACTAATGTTTTCCTTTTTTAAGGAAAATATATTATATTACACAAATATAATTTTAGATAAATCGTTCGTGTACACAAGTATAAATCGTTCGAATAAATGAATCGTTCGAGAAGTATAATTCGTTCGCTGCGCGCAGCCGTCCGGCGCACCACGTGGTCCGCTCTGCGCCAATAGCAGCTAAAATAAAAATTTGAGCACATACATCAGACAAACAAACCCATGCAAGGTTCGAGTCCTTATATAAGCAATTGCTTTTATATGGATCGAATGTTAGACTACGGATACCGGTGTTCTTTGGCGGTTGGGTTTCAGTTAACCGCACGTTTCAGGAATGTTAGTCGTGAGTCTGTTCCAGACTACAAGTTTACCGGTACATTTCACTACATCTGCTGTTACATCAAGCCTGGTCAACCGGCAGCAGTAATTTCATTTGTCTACAGATCCGAAAGTAGCTACAGCATTGGTTGGAGAAAACAAAAACAATTATTTTTATTATTACCTTTCATACCGGTTATTATATTCGTCAAAGTTTTGCTATTGATTAAAAAATTAACCTTAACATACATTTGTCTTTCTTACTGGTTTTCTTTTATTAGGCTTCAAATCAGAATAAATAAATTTATTTTTTCATAATATTTTAGTAATACATTTTATGATGGGGCACGTGTGTCGGCCTGTCCACACAATAAAATCGAATAAGAAGACGATAAAAAAATCAAGTGTACGATGAATCGAAATATTCTTGCTGAATATTAAATCTCAGGGTTGAGTAGTAGTCATTAGCACCCAGCAGAATGATAAATGAATCTTCTTTAAGGAACAAATTAAAAGACTGTTATGAAATTAAATTTATTGACAATTCCAATCAATGATTGAATGGTGTATTTTTTAAAGTAAAATTCTGAGATGTTTCATAAAATTTAATATATTTATAAATATTGTTTTTCAAACAGTATTGTTTCCTCAGGGTCACTTAAAATAATTTATTCAAATCACAAATTTTAATTTAACTTAAATTCATATTTTTACATGAATTTGAACACTAGTCAGTGGATACCGAGGTTCAAATAACTACAACTCAGGAATGGTCGGTCTGAGTCTGTAGTACACGACATTATCTCATTTGTCACATCTCATACATATTACATTGGGCCATAGTTGCTTTAATATGGATTTAAATACTAAACAGTGGATACCGGTATAGTTTGATGGTTGGGTTTTAAACACACGTCTCAGGAGTGGTCGGCCTGATTGTACAAAAATTCACCTTATTTACATATCAACCTCATCTCGTTGGGCCGTAGACGGGAGATTAGCTTATTGTTCATTAGTTGTATAGATTGCATAATACAAATTAGGAAAAATAAATAAAGGTTTTAATTTTCTTTTTTTCTCTTCAAATAACGACTTATTTTTCTAATAAACTTTTATGAATTTTAAATTAACTTCTATAACAAATTTTCATATATGCTGATTTATAAATGATCTTAAAATGAATTTTAATTATTATTTCAATTATTTAAATAATCTATTCATTTTATTTTATTTTTTCTGTCGATTTCCGTGGCAGAATAGTAACTTCTCGGTCTTTCATCCGGAAGTGCCGGGTTCGAATCCCGGTCATTCATGAAAATTTTTCATACGCTTCAAAATTCCATTTCCAAATTCCCATGTACAAGCTTATCTTAATCCTCTGTGGTGAAATAATTCATCAAGCACACATTATATGATATATACCGTTCGCTATCTTGAAACCTTAAGAAGGTGAAAGAAAGTTAAGGTTGAGAAAAATATTTTATATCTATTTAATAGAAATCAGTATAGCCTTTCTTATATTTTAGATATGATACACAATAAAAAATACAATAAAAAAAAAATTCTAAGTCATTTGCATACCAATCTTGGGTGTAATGGGAATTAAAAAGTAAAAAAAAAGAAAACAAATGGTTATATGAAATATTGAATAAAATAATAATGGTTGTAAAAAGGTAGCATAAAAGAAAAATTCTATCTGTCATATAATTAATAAATCTATAATGAAAATCATTAAGAAGAATGAAGAGGAAAACTTAGTATTATATATGAATCTTTATAGGGAAATAAGCTTGCATTCTCATGTTACAACAGAAACGCTATAGGTTGGTTGGTTGTTTATTATCTTGAACACTCATTACGGGCCCATTACAGCTATCCACTATCCCAGAATGCTTGTTCACCTTTCCATAATTCTTACACTGATGCGAGCTTTACTCGTAATTCTTTACTGAATCACTAGATTGTGTTGCTTCCGACGCATTTAAGGTAACATTTACTCAAATTTAGTAGTTTACTTAAAAAAATAAAATAAAAACTACTCTCAACTATTTAGAATAGAAAAGTAAAGTACTGTACTATTTATGTTTAAAACACGTAATGAAATAATACACTGTATATTTTAACGTGTTTAGTTATAAGAATAATAAAATTAAAAATATTTGTGTAACGTACATTTATTTTAAAGGATATAAATAATCACCAAAAATTATTAATTTAAAATGAAAATAATAGTATCAATATATAATCATAAAATAAAAGTAAGATAAGTCTATTTATTATAAATTTATCCTCTTTGAAAAGTGATGAAAGTTCTCGCAAATTTAAAATTCCAAAAAAAAATCTGGTTCAACGTAACTACGGATAAATTGTACAGTAACAAGATATAAACTTTTCTGATGCGCTTACATACGTGTACGATACCGAATAACAGTAATATGCTGATCCCCACCGGTAGAGATAGAAAAGCCGTTGTACTACTACGCATATTTGCGTGGTCAGCAGGTTTTTATGTACGTACAGACCACGCGCCTGCAAGTACTTGAATTCTTATGAAGATTTAGTAAAATATAATTATAAAAAAAAATTTCTTAGCGACTTGTAACTAGAGGAATTGGCTTACATAAAATTGAAAAATATTGACTTATAAGATAAGAGTAAACAAGAGAGATTCTGGGTAACCGAAAAATAGTACATTTCTTTTGAAAATTAACTACATTATATTAACTATATACATATATTAATTACATAAATTTAAAAAATTCAATCTTACACAGAGAGTGGAATTTGTGTGTCAATTTTCATATGCAAGATTTTAGAAAATTCAGGGTATTGAATATTTTGTAGTGCACATTTTATTTTGTAATTGCTAAATTATTTTGAGAAAAAGATAGATGAGGTTCTTTATTTAAGTAATACTGCATTTTCTTCAACATTTATGTTCCATTAATCGTGCACAGGATTATAGCATTTAACGCTATTATTTTGTCTAACAACACAACGAACGATATGTTCAAACTGCATCTACATTCAACATCGGATAAATACTTTGGATGTTGTCGGTCTATTAAATAAAATTTCCACCAACTAAATTATTCAACATTTAAAAATCAGTTTACCCATTAAATAAAAGAGAACTTTAAAACAATTTATGAACTTTAAAATAAAAATGAAAATTACGATCTCGGTTAGCAATGAATTAAGGCGAGAAGTATAAGGATTCATATATGAATTAAAAAACCCTTTTAACTTAAGAAAGTTAAAAAAAAAGTCGTACAAAGTGAGAGGAAAATATAAATGCATAGAGAGAGATAAAAAGAAAGGGTGATATAGAAATAAAGAGAGGGTGTGATGAAACGCTGGTGATGAGTAACTTGAGGGAAGGGTGTAAAAACCACAACTTGGCTATAAAGTGCCATCTTTCATCGCACTTGAATAATTTATCTTCCATTGAATAAAACATTTCAAGTGCAAAGACGAATACTCGACCCATTTTTACATTAGCGGTTGATCCAGGTTTACTTTTCATTACTGATTCATAAAAGTATGATATTAAAGAAGCTTAGATTTGAATAAATGAAAATGAGAAAAAAATTATTTACGGGATTGGATTTTAAAGCAATTCTATCCCGCGTATATTCAATCCTGGTTCCAATAATAGTATTTTAGAGCTATCGATATTGTAATTTTTTCATTATCATGTCTTTTTATTGGTTACTCCGTGCATATCTCAACTTAATGGTGATTTCAAAATTTAGTGATTATGTATAGTGTATTATGTATTGTCTAATTAAAACTTACGGTTAAAATTTTGGCTTTTCCCTACCAGGGAATTCTTTTCCCCCAGGAATTTTTCGTCAGTTTTACCTTTGTCTGACGATTTGATGCCTCGATTCAAAAATACGGAAAATCTTATTTTGAAATTCTAAATTTTTTTTTGCTCAATAACAATTGGCTATCCTGCGGAGCCATAAGTAAGTTTGCTGACAAAAGCACGTGATAAGAAGGTCCTTAAGAAACCCCCAAAATAAATAATACAATAAACAGTTGCAAGCAAACTTAAAGTCAAATATGAAATTTCAAGCTCAGTCATAAATCACAACCATTAATTTTCCAGAAAACGAACATTAATAACAAATAAAGAAAAAGGAGAATTAACAAGAAATTAAATACGACACCGTTTCAACCGTCGGACGTCTCTGCTGTTATCGAGTAGATTACAAAGTGGTTCACATGATTCTCAAGCCTCATTGATGCCATTACATTTTCAACTTGAAAGGACAAGTGGGTGAGGCGATAGACAGCAAGTTCACCATCAGTATCTCGACAAAGTTTCATCGCATTCGGATGAATGGTATACGAACGCATACGGGACAAACCAACAAACATTCATATTAATATATATATATATATATACTAGCAGACTCGGCAATGCTTCGCTATTGCTAGATTTGAGTATATATATATATATATATTAAATGAATACAATTGAAAATTTGGTAAAACATTAAAAAGAGTATATATATATATATATTAAATGAATACAATTGAAAATTTGGTAAAACATTAAAAAGATTAACATTATGGAACTTCATAAAATTTAACCTTTCACTTTATCTCTTTTTACCTATTTCCCTTCTTCCCTTTCAACTCTTTTCTCTTTTTACCTTTTCTTTTTTCCCTTCTTATTTTCTTTTTCCCTATTTCCCGGTTCTTTTTTCTTTTCCCCATTTCCCCTCTTTCCTTTTAAATAGGGCGTAAATCTTCAACTCTTTTCTCTTTTTACCTTTTCCTTTTTCCCTTATTATTTTCTTTTTCCCTATTTCTCGGTTCTTTTTTCTTTTCCCCATTTCCCCTCTTTCCTTTTAAATAGGGCGTAAATCGGCCTAGTAGTTTTTTAAGCGGAAACACATACGAACATTGCCTTTTATATCTATAGAAGAAGAAAATCTGTATATTTCTTTCTTTGTTTCATAAATATCTCGACTCCGGCGCCAACTAGCGGGTCCATATTTTGTAAAAAAACTTTTTGTTATGTAACTAATATACATATATTCTAAATATGACCCAAATCCGACCATAAATGCAATTTCCTCCAACCCCAGAGCGCTATCTAGCGGTCCACTTTTTTCAGAGATATTTCTTTCCATGTAACACATATTCTGAATTTGAGCCAAATCGGACCATAAATACAATTTTTTTAAATATCTCAACCACAGCGCCACCTAGCAGGTCCAAACTAATTCAGAAACCTTCGCGGGCGTGCGCACAACAACTTACCCAAGTTTCATCGCAATCGGATGAACGGTTTAGGAAGGCATAAGAGACATACAGACAGACAAACATTCATTTTTACATATATTTTAGTATATATATATATATATACATATAGATTAAATGAACACAATTGAAAGTTTGATAAAACATTAATAAAATTAACATTAGAAAATTTAACCTTTTATTATTGTACTCACTAACATGAACTTAACTAAAAAGCTTTTTAAGTGTGTTTATTTTTTTCTTTCTCTTCTCAAATTAAGGATTGGTATGTAGCATGATCATTTTGCATGGATTTTTTTATCAAAAGCCAGTTATATGATTCGGTAATGTAGCTACCGCTCATTTGATATCGTTCAGTAACCTCCAGTTACCAGTGGACCAGTCGTCCAGTTCTATTCCTCCTATTTCCCACTTGCTGTCTTTTACCAATTATCCCTTTAAGCGGTGAGGTGCACTAGGATAACTGATGTAATGACCGATATTTCTTCACCAGAACGTCTAACCAGAAAGTCTAGGATATTCGTAGGAATCGGCGTCGGCATCACATTTCCAAAACTTATTCTTCTTTTTTTTTCTTTCAAAGTGATAAAATTCACTTTTAAAATTCAGTCATGGAACACTCCAAAGTGTTTTTATAAAATACTTTATCGCTGAGATGATGTAAGATATCATCCTAATAAGAAGAAGCTCAGGTTTCTTTTGCCTGAGCCATTCAAGAGCACACGTGTTTCATGCACCTTCTATCAGATGAAATAATAACTAACTTGCCATATTCGGATAATTTTTCTTCAGCCACCCAAATATTAGCTTTGACCGTCGTATCTCATTATGTTCATATTTATTTTCATTTTTTATTTATCTTCATGTTGCATCTCTCTTTCTGGATATCTCTTTATTATTTTTTACTTTTACAGTAATCCCATCTGTGAAGCATATTTTCTTTAGAAAATATGCTTAAATATTTTTAATTTAATTTTATTTATTTATTTTTTTTTATTTTGGAATATAACTTTATTTAATTATCTACTGTTAACAGTTAACGATAGAAAATCTAAATTTATTAGAAGATCTTTTTTGTGTTACAAATTTTTTTGGTAGTTCTCATGGTTATTTAAACCAATAAATATTTGAGATACTTCTTTAGTATGTATATTTATATGTATTAGTGTAAAAAAAAAAATTACAGTATAAAACAGCATAATTTTAATTTCTTTTTGATTAATTTCCCCTTTAATTTTTGAAGGGTAAAACGTAGCATTAAATATTTTAAATTCTAATTAAAAAAGTTTAACGAACAAATGTAAACGGAATGGGAAAATGTAAATAGATGGGTAAATGGAATGAATCCATAAATAGCGTAACCTATTCATGAGTAATGCGTTGTTACTACTGTTAAGGCTAATTTCGTACTGTAACCCCTGTTAATTTCACATTGGCATAAAAAAATCCATTCGTTATGACGATACAGAAAATATTAAAGACAATATTATATATTTATATTTAGTTTCTAATTTAGCGAGTTACATTAAATACAGAGGTAAGATTACATTAGTTGAAAATGTTTTCGTGTGTGCACTTTAGTTAATCTTACATATAAACCCTTGTTTGAGCGCGCTTTGATTAGATCAACCTAAAAAGGTTTAAACATAGTTTTTTTTTTTTTTGTTGAAAGAGCTCTCTGTAAGATTAAGCATCGTCCTATCTTTAAAGTTAAATACTCTAAGTCCGTGTATTTGGGAATTCGGGTTCTGGCTCTTTACAGAGCTAATAGATGAGATTTTCCTAGTTACATTTCATTCTTATGTTGGTAATTTTTTTTAAATAATTTTTTATTTAATATTTTTTTTTTTTAATTAATTTTTTCTGAAATATAATCCAAACAACATTTTATTTTCAAATAACGCATCTCGCTCAAGAAAGTAGCAGATGGAATACAGAGTATTAGATTATTCAAAACTTATTCCGGGGAAATTTTTCACTTGTTTAAAGAAATATTCTTAACATTTTAAATTTATAAATTTTATTTACTGAAAACTGTTTACCTTATTTCCCTTAAGATATTGGCAGTAAGAAAGAATCCCACCAATATATAAATTCAAAATATATGTATATGTATATATATATGTATGTATAAATAAGTTACAGTAAAATCCCGACGCATTGCATTCCATTGGCCACGTTTGCTTCAGATCATTAAATATTAAGAAATCCACCATGTGGTGGAATGCAATGTAGCTGCTTCCTTTTTGTCAAGTGTAAAGAATAATTAGTCAGTTGCGGTAGAAGACTGGTACGATGCACATCGTCGTTCTATATTAAAGTCGTTGTACAAGAATCGTTCGATGAACATCGTCCTATATTAGAGTTCTACATTGATTTTCATGATCTAATCGACTCTCGTAGCATAAAGAACTCGTTCGATGCACATCATCGTCCTATTTAATTAAATAGTTACCAATTAATTATTAACAGTAAAATGGATATTAGTTGTATAAAAGAATAAAGTTTATCTTTCAAAAACTTAACTCGTTGAGTTTGAAACTTAACTTATATATAAATAATGTATTCTATTATTGGAATACGTACGGGGCTCGACTGCAAAATTTTGCACATATGCGAAGCATGGGAATGAAAAGAAATATTGGAATGAAATAATATATACTGAAATGAAATATAAACTGAATAAAAGTACAATACCATAGCTACTACATAGCTACTAAATACACTATTCATTTTTCAATATATGATTCTGGCGGTCTTTCTCGGATGCAAGTGGTTACAGCTTCCTTCATCTCATCGTTCGTGGTGTAATGATTGCCTTCTAGATCCCTCTTGAGATGAGGGAAGAAGTAAAAGTTGCACGGAGCCAAATTCGGCAAGTATGGCGGATGTTCAATTGGCTACACTTCAGCGTGCGGAGAGCCATCAGAGAGTTGGTGCGGTACCCTTTTTCTTTCTTTTCCTTTTTAGCCTCAGGGAATTACCGTTCAGGTATATTCTGAGGATGATATGTATGAGTGTAAATGAAGTTTAGTCTTGTACAAACTCAGTTCGACCATTCCTGAGATGTGTGATTAATTGAAACCCAACCACCAAAGAACAGCGGGATCCACAATCTAGTATTCAAATCCATATAAAAATAACTGGCGGCCTTTACTAGGACTTGAACGTTGGAACTTTCGCCTTTGAAATCAACTGATTTGGGAAGACGCGTTCACCACTAGACCAACCCAGTGGGTATTGGCGCGGTACCCATTGTGCACAGATTTTACGGTAACGCAAATGATCGATAATATGGCCTACTGGTTCTTTAGGTATGACTAACTGAATAGCAATGCGTTGCTTGATGATTCGTCGGTCACTTTGAAGCAAATCTTCTGCCTCCTTTTGATTTTTCTCGTATGTCACAGAAATTGGTCATCCGCTGCAAGGTGTGTTCTCAATTGTCGCTTTACCAGCTTCACATTCGCGAAATTTCAACGCCTACCTATTCACAGTACTCCCGTCAATAGTTTCACTACCATACGTAGTGTCCTACGTACCCGTCGTCGGGGCTGTACAACGATCGGTGGCTGTTAGTCAACCTACGTTGCTGCAGCGTTTTTAACAAAGTAGCAGCGAAGTGTGTTGCAGTAGTGCCACCGTCGGTGGCACTACTGCAACCATTCTCATGGGGGACGACCGCTCTCTGCGATCGTGGTGGTGACTCTTCGGGTGTCTTCTGGATGCCCCAGTGGTCTGACGAGCAATTCACCGTCGTGCAGATCAGGAGGGGTACGATCGATGTCGTACTGGTGTCGGGATATTTCCAGCTTGGATGGAGTATCGACGGCGAAGTTGGATAGGATTCTGGACGGTCCCCGGGGCACCAGAGTGTTGGTTGCTCTGGACGCTAACGCCAAGTCTACCACCTGGGGTTCATCACTCATAGACCACAGAGGCGCTGGTCTCGAACAGTTCGCAGAAGCCAGGAACCTCTAATTGATTAATGATGCGCAGCCGCCAACTTTCTCCAGCGAATTGGGGGAAAGTTATATAGACGTCACCTTGGTAACGGGCGACTTGCTTCGAAACACAAGTAGTTGAACTGTCTTGCCCGAGGTCAGTGTGAGCGATCATAAGCTTATAACCTATGATATTGCTTACGGAGGCGGTCTAAGAGCACCAGATTCAGGTCGCTATAACCTAAGGGGCCTGGATCGACATTAGCTGAGGCGTGTATGCGATGCTGCCTTACAGGGATTGCAGTGGCGCATGGAGAGTAGTGAGTAGGTGGAATTGATGGCGGAGCAAATCGGCCGGGCCATCAAGACTGGCTGTGATGTGGTCCTACGGCGGCCTAGGCCAATGGTTGGACCCATCATAAACAGCCAGTCCGCTGATCTTAGCGTGCCTGGAGCCGTCATGACCCCTTATTCCGGGGGGCGTCGGTGGAACGCAGACGGAGGCCCGGTAAGATCTGGTAGTCCTCTGACCTTAGCGTGCTGCGCGCAAGAGTGAGGTCCGCGAGGATAAGGTACCAGCGCTGCCCCCTAACGGGGACCATCGTTAACCACGTGCACGCTGAGCGTCTTTGGATCTACCGGCGTGCCCGTAATGAATACGTTCACGCCATCAAGGAAGCCAAACTCCAGTTTTGGTAGGACTCCATGCGCGAGTTGCAACGCGATCCCTGGCAGCTCGCAAAGACTTGTTACAAGCTGAAGCAATTGCACGTGTTGTCCAGTGTTCGGTGCGGGTTTGGTGGTCGTGACCACACATTAACATCTGTGGCGCCTACCAGGCGTTCCTGGATACTCTGTTTCCAGATGCTCCGGAGGGTGAAGCGGAAATCGGTGTTAGGGCGGGTGAAACACCATTCCCTGGCGTTCAGACCGTGGAACCCGAAGATTTATTAATTACGTAAATAATTATCCTTTAATTCAAAATATATATTTTAAATAATACTTGTTTCTATCTACTCACGTAAAATGTGATCTTTGAATGTAAATTCGTATAAGCATACTTGAAAATTCTCTATTATTTATTCCTTTTTTTGTTTGCTAAACGTAAAGTCGTAGCTTACAAAGGAATGAATATAAATTGGTTCATACCTACAATTAAAAAAAAAGATGTAAAGGTTTTACAATCAAAAATTACTTTCTCATCGGTATCTATTTTACTAATTAATTCATTGTTATTTTTACTATTTGGAAAATAATATGTATTTATTTTTTTAATCTGATTTAATTAGTACAGTTAAAGTGGAAACTACTTAACAAACGATTAAATTCTAAAATAAAAAAATTATAAAATCAAAGTAATAAATCTTCTTATATCATTTATTCTCTTCTTTAATATGGATCCTTTTTTTAAATAGTTTAAAAAAAAAGTTGAAAATTTTTTAAGCCCAAAATAATTAACAGAAATGATTAAGTTTAAAAAAAAATAATAATATAAAATAAAAAATTAATTCGGTTTCAGTAAAAAAAGAATTAAAACATTTTTTTTATATTAGAGAAGATAAAATTTGATACAACGTTTTTTCTATAAAATAAGCTATTTTTTTCGATTTTGTAATTTACAGCTGACTTCAAAGTCGTAGGTTCTTAGGTTCATATCCTAATAAGAGTTAGTTACTTCTATACGGACTTGAATAAGACAGTGAATACCGGTGTACTTTAGTGGTTGAGGTTCAATTAACCACACGTGTCAGGAATGGTCAGCTTGATTTCGTGCAAGACTACACTCCTCATCTCACTGGGCCGTGGGGGTGCTTATTATTTACTAGTTGAACAGATTGCAATGTACACGTTAGGAAAAAAATTATAGTCATACAACTTTTATAAGAAAATAATTGAGCTTCATTTAAAGTTATGAATTGATGAAACTGTTTTAGGAATGGTCGGCCTGAGATTGTACAAGACTACACCCCTAATGTGATTGACCTGTGAGGGGGTGCTTATTTTTCAGTTCACTAGTTGAACAAACTATGAAAGCAACATATTTTCAGATGATACACAATACAGTGCTACGTAATTTACAATTCTCCAGTTATAATCCAACTAGTGGCAACAAAGTGTCCTCAAATAAGTATATATTGAACATGTAGAAAAAATTAGTCAAAACTTGTTAAGGAATACGAACAACTGGATAGAAAAAAATTATCTAACGATAAACATAGACAAGATACCATACTTTCTCTTCACAAATAAAACTGAAATAAATTTATAAATAAGTCTTTATAATATCCCCATTAAAAAATCAGGCTGGGCTTTTTCTAGGTGTATGTATAGATGAAAAATTACCGTGTAATTAACACATTAATAAACTATCTGATAAACGAGCATCAACAGAACTATTCCTTTCTTTTTTTCTTAATGTATTTTTTTTTTTTTTTTAATAATAATGTATTATTGTCTATTTGAGATCCATCTGAGATACTGCATTATTAGTTGGGATAGAACTGCTCAAATTTTAGCAAAATATTTAGACTGTAAAAAAGAGCAATCAATATAATAGGTATAAAGCAAACGAAAGCCTGCAGGCCTCAATTTAAATCATTGAAAATATTAACCCTACTTACCCTATAGGTATATACAACAATTAAACTTTATAGAAAATAAAAAAAAAAACCTTTGAACCGTGATATTCACAGATATGAAACTAGTAATCAGCAGACCTACACAGGGTTTAAACAAAAAAATTACAGAAAAGACCCCCAATATAATAAAAATTAGGTAACTTTTCTACAAATTATCGGTTCACACAGATTTACGCCCACCGGTTTAGTTTAATGATTAACTCGTCGCAAATCAGTTTTTCAACAACTGATTTTCGAAGTCGAAGGGTCTGAGGTTCAAATTTGATTAAAGGTTTGTTTCTTTTATACGGATTTGAATACTAGACAGCGGATATCGGTGCAATTTAGTGGTTTTTTCCCCTACTCTCCCCGGCCGGATATCCAATTAAGTATACTCAGTCGGGGAGAGTGTCCTTTTACTCTCAAAGGAGGCGTCCCCCACCCGCCGGCTATACGTCCGGCACGGCAGGTTGGCCTCCCCGGTCTCGGATCTTTTGTTTTACATTGCCTGCCTCTAATCCCCCGCTTTAGAGCCAAGGTCCGGCTATGCCGTCCCCCAGCGCCTCAGCAGGGAACGGGGACTCGGTCTTTACGCCTTTGGCCTCTAATCGACAGCGCCGACCCCACAAAGAGCCTAGGCGCCCGCAGGGACGACCCCGCCGACCGGGACTTGGTCTTTTATTTTACCCCAAACTCGAACTCCCCTGGAGTTCACCCCCTTCTCAGGTACCCGCACACCAAGGCGTACAGGCCCTCCATGGAGTGACTGTCCGCCCTACCCTACTGTTTATACTCCCATTCTTCTGTCTTCATCCTCTTTGGCCCGCAGGACCTCCCCGGCGAACCTGCGGAACCATTCCCAGTTCTCATTGTTGTACCCCAACCAGTTTATGAGATTTTCTGGTGTAAGACCATTAATTACTATTTGACCTCTGTTAACGGCCCATCTTGGACATATGAACAACGTATGTTCAGCATCGTCGTTCTCTGGACAATAGATGCACTGCGGGGTGGCTCTCTTCCCGATCCTATACAGATATTGACCGAAAGAGCCGTGCCCCGTCAGTAATTTTGTCATGTAAAAATTGACATCTCCGAGTCTATTGTTATTCCAGGTTTTAATATTAGGGATTAGGCGTCTGGTCCATTCTCCCACTCTGGACCCTGCCCAATCTTCTTGCCATTCTTGTTCTATAATCCCTTCCATCTCTTCTTTCGACATACCGCTGTGTCTGAGGGTTCTGGCTTTTATCTGAAGGTCTATGGGTAGGACCCCGGTCAGTACGCACAGCGCGTAATACGATACCGTACAGTAACTAGCAGTTACACGCAGCAATGCCAGTCTATGGACACTTCTCAACTTCTTTTTATTTCGCTATATGTTCATTGCCGCCCCCCATATGGGAGCCGCATACAGTACCGCCGAAGTGATAGCCGCGGTTATCAATCTTCGAATAACCATTTTAGGTGTGCCGTGGTTTTGAAATAATCCTCTTATTCCCTTTACAGCAGGAGTAACTCTCCCACAAATCATATCAATATGCTTGCTGAACCTTAAACTTTTGTCCAGAAGTACCCCCAAGTATTTTGTTTCTTTTACTTCATCAATTCTCTGTTCTCTGATATTTAGATTCACACTTCTTAATGGTCTTCTACCCGAGAGGACCAGGCAACAGGATTTATTAGGAGCTATTTCTAATTTGTTATCCTCCATCTATTCATCTATTGTTCTAAGCGCTTGGTTTGCCTTGTTCTCCAGTTCATTAATATCTCTGTCTTCTACTAATATTGCGATATCATCCGCGTATCCTACTATCGATACCCCTTTGGGGTAGTTCAGCCTGAAGATTTTATCATAGAAAACATTCCATAAGGTTGGGCCAAGGACAGATCCCTGCGGCACCCCTCCGAATACCTGAAATATGGCTTTCCTTTCTAGGGTTTTGACCTCTATGAACCTATTTTGCAGATATTGATCTATCTGATTTACTAAGTATTTACTTATTTGCATGGCTTGAAGCGCCTCAATGATGGCTGTGGCGCTTCAAGCCATGCAAATAAGTAAATACTTAGTAAATCAGATAGATCAATATCTGCAAAATAGGTTCATAGTGGTCAAAACCCTAGAAAGGAAAGCCATATTTCAGGTATTCGGAGGGGTGCCGCAGGGATCTGTCCCAACCACAATTTAGTGTTTGGGGTTCAATTAACCACACGTGTCAAGAACGGTCAGCTTGAGTCCGTACAAGAGTACATCACTCCTCATCTCACTTGGGCGTGGGGGTGCTTATTACTTAGTAGTTGAACAGATTGCATCGTAAACATTAGGAAAAAAATTATAGTTATACAAGTTTTATAAGAAAATTATTGAATTTCAATCAAACTGATGAAAGAAATAACAAATAAATATTAATTAATTAAAGGGTTTGTTATGCTATATTTATGATCGACATAGAAACAGATTTCAAGTATGTTTTTTTAATATTCAACTTCCCATAACAAATTCAAATAAAATCACAAAATAAATTTCGACATTAACATTGACTGAAATGAAAAATCTATTAAAAGTCAAAAAGAGTAACCTAAATTTAAACGGAATTTTAGAAAAAATATATTTTTAGAGTATATAATTCTAAAGAAAATTTGAAGTATAAAGTTTATCTTAAACCAGTAAAGTTCTATTGCTATACTATGAAAAAATCAGAAAAATCAATACATTGAAATTCTTCCATGATTTTAATCCCGACTACTTTACAACAGTCACGAAGTTAAAATGGACATTTCCACCTAAATTATCAAACAATTCTTAAAAATATCAACATTCATAAAAGAAATACGCAAATTTTTAAAAAACTATTCGTTGAAATTATTAAACCATTCAAACTAGAAATCATTTAACGTCTTAAATAATAAATTGTTATATTAATATACGATAGATTTATTTTAAAGAACAAATTAAAAACCAAAAAAATACTACTTTAAATAAATATACAACTATAATAAAATTTTTCAAAATTAAAAAAGTAATAAAATACATAAACTTAAAAAATTTGTAGTAAAAAGGAGCGTTATCAGGTATCTCCTCATCAATACACCTATTCGTTAGATGTTCATAATTATTAAACATATTTTTTATTACTTAGAAGATACTAACAGACCCAGCAATAGCATGATCCAGACCCAGCAGCTTCGCTATTGCTAGATTTGAATATATATATAAATTAAATGAACGCAATAGAAAATTTGATAAAACATTAACAAAAGAACGTTACGGAACTTCAAAAAATGTAACCTTTCCCTTTTCCCCTTTTCTTCATTTACTTTTCCCATTTAATTTTTACCACATTCTGTTTCCCTTTCCCCTTCCCATAATTTCAATTTTTTACCCCCCCCCCCTTTCCCTTTACTTCTCTCTTCTCTTTTCCTTATTTCCCTATATCCTTTCTCATTCCCCCTTTTCTTCTTTTCTTCCACTTTTCCATTTCATTTCCCCTGTTTTCCCTTTTTTCTTTTTTCCATTTTTCCCTTCTTTCCTTTTACTTTTATCGACTATTCCCTTTTCCGATTTTTCTCTTTCTCCCTTTTTCACAGCGCATAAATCATTCCAATAATTTTTTTAGTCTATACGGACACATATCTGAAACAATGAAATGAATAGTAAAATATTTAGTATAGCGTGTGTTGCTTTTACCTCCAACAGATAGCGCTGTTTTTTTAAAAAAAATATATATTTTTACTTGTCATAGGTGTGACATCTTAGATATATAAATAGTAGGATATATAAAAACGCGCGCGTATTCAAATGCAACGTTGAGTCAAAATTCAAAGTAATCTGTGAAGAACTTTCGGAGATTTATGATTTTGAATAAAAAAACATTTACATTTTTATTTATATAGATAGATATATATAATTTTTTTGTTTTTTTAAACAACCTCAAGGCAACTGGTTTCCGTCGGTGAGACATAACTCGGTTGCCTCAGGGTGCCATGGCAGCAGCCTGCCCTCCCTAGCTTAGCCCAACCCAAAGGCCACCCACCAGGGTCCCTCCTAGATCGCAAGGACGCTCCGACTCTCTCTTCTGGGCAGCCAAGACGCCCCTCAGGGGGGCTACCCGTCCCCGTTCCTATTCTACTAGGATCCAGGCATGCATTACGCATGCCCTTCTCCTTACTCGCGCCCTCTCACACCCCAAGAACGGTGTAATATATATATATATAATGTAATATATATTACATTATATTATTACAAAGATTTAATTTATGGTTATCAAAATATCAAATTTGAATCCATCAATAAGAGTAACCGCATAAAATTTAATACAATGGAAAAAA
Organism: Lycorma delicatula; assembly: GCF_047948215.1. Classification (NCBI taxonomy): domain Eukaryota; kingdom Metazoa; phylum Arthropoda; class Insecta; order Hemiptera; family Fulgoridae; genus Lycorma; species Lycorma delicatula. Next base: position 59,893,849 of record NC_134462.1, read on the forward strand.
TTTAATTGTAGCTATATTTTTATAAAAGTATGTACGAGTTAGAAGTAAGTTACGTGTAAAGTTTATGTAACTGTTAATTTTACCTTCTTTACTCGACAGTAACGAAGTATATTAACTTATTACTATATATATTTATTCTGTAGAAAAGTGAAATCAAACTCACTCATGTGGTTTATTTACACAGACATGAAGTTTAATTCAGTAAATGCAATTAGGTGTGCATCGAGTGCGATTTGTGATCATGTAGAAAACAGTGCAATGTAGATTTAACCGCAAAGAACGAGCCATGTGGTAAATACTTTCCCAATACAATATGGTTCAGTTATTCCAGTATACAGGTTTAAACTTGTAAAAGAGAATGCCAGATCCATTGAATTAGTTGTTGATATCGTAGCAGATATAACTCTTTCGCTCACTCATTTTCTCTCTTTTTCTTTCATCTACGGATACCGTAGTACACTCTCTTGCTGTACGGTCTCGCAATATATAAACCTAATTATTATGGTTGCATTGTCCACACTCATATTTTACCGAGATGAATTCACGATATTCTGTGTTTTTTGTGTTTTTTTTTAAACATGACCCTAAAAATAAAAGCTAATTAGAGTTGAGTTATTTCTATATACCGCATATACATCTATATACAGAAAAATATACGTATATTTTCATAGAAAGCATGAAAATTAAACTCTACGACGAGAAATGCAATTAAATATTCATTCTAAACAAAAATATCACAAAAAAATTTAACAACAATTTTTTTTAATTTTAATTTTTTTATCGTTGTACAGCTTTTGTGAAATACTATACTAACTTACTTCTTTTTTCTAATTTTCTTGCAAGGTTTTTACTTTTTTCAGCTTATATTTTTATTCAAAGTAATGTATAATTAATTACCTATTTCTTCTTCAGTCCAGTAAAAGTTATATAACATACATGAACAAAAGGATTATATGCTAATATCAAGTGTAAATAAAAAATAAAATTTTTACCCTTGTAGAATAATCCAATTCAAATATTCGTAAGCCGCTTGAAAAATAATTATTCTCAAAGAAAAAACTAAAAATCTATTATAAAAAAAAGGAATAAAACAGACAAATAAATACTAAAAACTATTATTACTATATAAAATATAAATGTTCGTTTGTTCAAAATTTTAATTCTCCAAAAGTTCTTCACCGATTACTTTGAAATTTTGACACAACGTTGCATTCAAATACGCGCATGTTTTTATATATCCTACTATTTATAAACCTAAGATATCACACTTGTGAGAGGTAAAAATATGTTTTTTTTTTTAAAAACAGCGCTATCTGACGTAAAAGCAACACAAGCTGTACTAAATATTTTACGATTATATTTCAATGATTCCGACATGTGTGTCCGTGTGTCCTCTATAGACAACTACTGGACCGATTTTCGCGTTGGGAAAAAGGGAGAAAGAAAAAATCGGAAAAGGGAAAAATGGAAAAAGAAACATGGGAAAACGGGGAAAAGGAAAATCTGAAAAAGGAAATGGAAAGGAGAAAGGGAAAAAATAAAAGGTTAAAAGAGGGAATGATGAAGGAGAAAGCGAAATAAAGAAAAGAGAAGAGGGAAGTAAAGGGAAAGAGGTGAAAGGAATAATGAGGGGAAAGGGAAAATGAGGAGAAAGTGAGAGAGAATGTGGTAAAAATTAAAATAAAAAATGGTGAAAAGGGGAAAAGTAAAAGTTATATAACATATATGAACAAAAGGTTTGTATGCTGATATAAAGTGTAAATAAAAAATAAAATGTTCACCTTCGTAGAAAAATCCAATTCATAATCCGCATGAATTGTTCTCAAAGAAAAAACTAAAAACCTACTTATAAAAAAAGGAATAAAACAGAAAAATAGATGCTAAAAAATGATGTCATTAAAGGTGAATAATTACAACAAAAAAAGTCAGTTAGTTCCCCTAATTTTCCCTTTCCTCCCTTTCCCTTTACTTCCCCCTTTATTTTCCTTATTTCTTTTTCTCCTTCCTCATTCCCATTTTCAACTTTTCTTTTTTCCTTTCCCCTTTCCATCTCCTTTTCCCGTTTTTCCTTTTCCCCATTTTCCCCTATTCCTTTTTTTCATTTTTCCCCTCTTCCCTTTTTACCTTTACCTCCCTTTTATTTGTTAATGACTATTAACAAAAATGAAAAAAAATTACAAACCAAAATAAATAAAATTTGTAGGTTTTTTAATAAAAATTTTATAATATAAACTGCCACACACCCGATTAAAGAAATTATAACTGTATCGATAGCAAATTAAATTATTAAAAACCAAACAAACAAATATTCTACTAATTATATGTAAAGAATAATATTATGACAAACGAACAAAAATAAATAGGATTTTCTTTTTATTTTACTATAATTTTTCAGGATACATCCTGAAACCCTGTAGGGGAAGACACCCTCCCTGTGACGATTCCGGTTGTCACACAACCACCCCGGTCCAAGTCCTGATGGGATTTACCGGATTGGAAATAAGTAATTTAAGATAGCATATGTTAGTTCTAGACCGAAGACCTGTTACTACCCAAAAGTTGGTTGAAATTGGTTGGATCTGTTAAGTTACAGAAGGGAACAAGCATACGTAACAGTTAAATACATTACTACTCCTCTGATATCGGGAAAAAAGATATTTGTGAATTCGAACAAAGAAATAGTAAAGTTACATTACATCAGCAACCTTCGTGTGTCTGTTCAAATAATTATTTTGAAGAAATAATGTATAAATATATTCCTATAAATTATTAAATTGAAAAGACATGACCGAGAAATCAAGAAATTATTTTTCCTGCAAAATCTATTTGTGTGGCACAAAGATATTCTTTTCAATTTATAACTGTATTGAAATACAGTCGTAAAATATTAAAAACAAACACAACCGATAAACTGTACCGTTAAAATATATTGATACTTCACCATAATATTTGAACATTACTATTTTTATTTTATATTGTCATATTTCATTTAATTTTGTTTGACTTGATTACTATTTCCGAATAATACAGTAATTATTTGTTTTCATTTATGTAATGTACGCATTTAATTGTGTATGAATGACAGTATGTGTGTGTGCGCAATTTTTTTTTTTTACTTTTTGTTTATTAATTTGAAACTTCCCTATATTATACAATTTTAATTAATTAATAATTACTTCCTGTAACAGAAATATTCTTTTATTTGTGTTTTCCATTTATTACCACATCTTATTTTAATTAATTTATTATAATATATAGAATAATGCTTCAAGATGAGAGATTTTATACATACTGTATTTCATAACTCAAACAGAAATTATTGCAAGGAGGTTGTACAGGTGTACAACAAGCATTATTATTATTGTTGTTGTTGTTATTATTATATAATGTGGTTTAATTTAATAATTAATAAAAACAAATAATTTATAAATTAATAATATATATAATATATATTGTAATATGATATTATATATTTATAATAAATAAAATAATTAATAACTCCATATGATAATGGAAAAAATATTAATAATTAGATTTTACTCATTTCCTGAATAAAATTGGAAGTAAATAGCAGAAAATTACTACATTAATAATCTTTTTAATTTATAAAAAAAAATCATTAGAATCAAAGGTCAGATAATTCGTCTTAAAAAGATTTATTCTCTATTCCATTTCCTACACACCTCATAAAGTTTAAAACGTGAAATATCTTCTATATTCTGCGATTTTATTATCTTGCTGTGAATAAAAGATGTAATAAATAAAGTATAATCAATCATATATTTCTATACCCACTTGTTTACACATGGCAGACCGAACACGCGTAGGGATCTCTTAATAAACTTTGAAATATATAGATATAAATATTTTTGTTTAGTTCTATTTTTTTACAAAATTATTACCTTAATATGGTAAATTTATCTCACTTTTATGATAGCTTTCTCAATATTTAACGATGAAAGGATAAAATAAATAATAGTTTTACTTGTAATTTTTAATTTATAATTGTAGTTATTTATAAAAATTGTATAATTATTTGAAAGTTTATTCAAATCTTAAGTAAATATTTTCTTTCTTTTTGCAGGTCTTTTACGTTTACAACAAATCTACCAAAGTTTAAAACCAGGAGTAGAATCATTTCAAGTTGAAACTGTAAAAAGGATACAAAATGCTTCAGAAGCAATTGACTTCTTAAGATATTTAGAAGAACTAAGCCGGTAAGAATAATTTTAAATTTTTTTGTAAAATATAACGTATTGAATAATTTATATAATAAAAAATTTTTTGAATTTTACGACTTGATTACATACGCTTATAAAATATATATACGTCATAAAAGGAACTATTACACATCATAAGACTTTAATAAATGCGCCGTATCATACATGTGCAGATATATCTCATGTATATTGTATTCTGGTATTTTGCTATTTAGACCCCTAAGCACGCATAGTACTTAGTGCACTACAGTTTAATTGGGCATTACAAGTATTCAGCATGCACTGGTGAATTTTAAGTACTCATAATTTATCTACAAGCTAACTTACTCTGAAAATAATATTTTATATATATATATATAAAACAATATTATTGCTTTTTTTTATTTTTTGTTTAACCTCTGTATCCACCGACATGTATTGCTTCAGAGGATGAGATGAATGATATGCAGCGTGTGTGAAAATTCCATACCCTACCGGGGACTCAAACCCGGGACCTCCGGATAAAATATTACAAACAACTATTTTTTTATCAGAACTATAAATTAAGGAAGTTTTTGAATTAAGTAGATTCAAAGTTTTATGTAATTGGTTTGCTTGGCATTTCTCCCGCCACCACCCCATTCGGTCGCCCTAAAGCATAAGACCCAATGTCTGCGCCACAAACGGCTACTGAGCCTCGAAATAGTTTAGCGACCAGTCTCCTAAATAGCTCCTACATCTTACCTAACAGCTTGAGCGGACTACGCATGGTGCCATACACCACCGGTTTACGTGTCTCAACCGCTCACTTTCATATATAACTAAAATGGGTAGGCGCACCCCGACAACTACTAAAAATATATATGACTACAATAAATAAATTTATATCGTCAACACGGCAATTTGCTGCCACTTCTAGATCGCTGAATGCCAGCAAGTACCTGTCCACCATTTTAAACTGCTTTGACCTTTAGTTTTATGTAAATCAAACTTGAAGGTAATTCGAGTTATTGTGTTTTATTTTTTCCATTACCTTAACAAGAAAGAGATCGGCAGACTATTTTTTATCATAGAGCTAATGAGTTATGAAGTAGGGCCAAGAGATGTTCTTTTAGCGTTGCCTTTTCAACTGCGCCTGATTGTATATAAACGCGTTGTCTAACTCGACACTTATATTACTTTAGATAAACTTAACAGTTATTCTACAAACTCTGAAATCACCGTTAGGTATTAACTTCAGAAGATAGATGAAATGGCAAATTTTTAGCATGTAAAAATTCCATACCTGGCCGGGATTTGAACCCGGTTATCTCCGGATAAACGGCCGAGACGCTAATATTCGCGCCACGGAAGATGGCTACATATAGAAATTTGCATTTACTCGTAACAAATTTTATTACTCATTCGTTAAACACTGACAAACCTAATATTTTTTTTAAATCTTTGTGAGAACGTGTCGGATCCAAACATAATAAATTAAAAAATTGTTACATAACCCAATTTTTATTTCCAGGATATTAAAAACTTGAAATATAAATCAGTACGCAGTTATTTAATAAAATTTAGTTTTTGGGGATACATATTTTATTAAC